>NC_041393.1:210489594-210494529 GCF_002162155.2 Triticum dicoccoides
GCTGACCTTTTCAATGCGTGTATTACATTTTACGTATACATGCATAACATTTTTTCAATACATGTTGAAAAGTTTCCAAATACACGATGAGCATTTTTTCCAAATAGATGCTTGAACTTTTTCTGAATACGTTTTAAAAATTTGAAATAAAAATTGAAGAAATTATTAATGGAACGAAACATTTTAGTTTGTATAATATTTTTCCAAGTCACAAACATATTTTTGAATTGCATGAACATTTTTAAAAATTTCACGAACCTTTTTTAATGTTAGGAACTTTTTTAATTATGAAAACATGTTCTTGTATTGTTAAAACATTTCTGAAAAAATGTCGCAGATTTTTTTAAACGTTTGAACATTTGTTTAAGTGTCACAAACATTCTTTTTAATGCTACGGGACATCCTTTGAAATTAAACGAACATTTTTTACATTTGATAATAAACAAGGTACCGCAAATATTTTATTTGAAACCTACGAACATTTTTTTAAACGCGATGGACATTTATTTAATGTTATCAATATTTTCTAATGTTGTGCGAAATTTTTTACATTACATACACATTTTAAAATAGGTGGTGAATATTTTAAATTTTGAGTAAATAAAAATTTGAAGTATAAATAAAAGTAAAAAGACGCATACGTAACTTCCTACTGGGCCAGCCCATTTAGAGGGTTCCTGCACACGATACATGCTTTTGTATTGCCGCAGGCAAGACAAAGTCGCACCCTTGAAGTAATGCGCAGTAATGCGCCTTGGTGTAACCCTCCACCTATGTGTTGCCTGGCTAAGCAATATTGTGCAATCTGCTAGAGGAAAGAGGAGGCTCATAGAGCTTTTTTTTTTCCAGGGCCACTTACATTCTTGCCCATAGTTAAAATCTACCCGTGGGTTCTGACCTTACTTTTTGACTCTTGGTTTATTCCTTATATTTGTCTCATAGGTCGCTCGAATGCCCTTCCATCATGGCTCCATGTGGTGGATGCCGTTTAACCATGTTTAACCGAGAGGGGCCATCATTTTGGACACTTGCCTCTAGTGGCGGGGGTGAAGACCGTATGGTAGAAAAAAATGTATTTGGTTGTCACTTATAGGTGGGACCATATCGGCGAGGAATACAAGGATATTTGTACATCTTTACGTTTATTAGTGATTAGCGGGCAAGTTGAAGGGCGAACACAAAAGGTATCTTATGTTATCTGTTTCTAAACAAGAGTAAAAATGAGTGTAAAAACCACTCATCAACGGTGCATGCCAAGGCCATCATGTGCTATATCGCATAAGATGAGCGTCATGCCGTCGAGGAGCACATGGTAACCAATGAGGCGGCCTTGGCCGACAACGAGGAGGAGGAGGAGGAACGCTACTACATCGTCATTTTGTCAGGCAAGGATAACCAGGATTTGGTTCAATTATGTTTGTTGTGTGTTGTTATCTATAATTTCAGTTTCTTCGAGCATGTTTTTAGTTTTATTAGTCAACTAGGAGGAGTTTTATGTACTTAAATCAATCCAATCTATCCAACTCTATTATGTAGTAATGTTTCAATATCTTGTTTTAAATCTCTTGAAATTGATCCTATCTATCCAACCATGTCAATGTATTCAAACCTCAAGAATGACAATTGTTGCAAATGAAAAATGAGACATGTCAAGTAATAGGACAATCACATTCATATTAAATTGAACATCACCAAGTTCATTCAAAATGATCACATTTAGCAAACTGAATAGATCCTCCTACTGATTGCATTACATTGCTACTGCTTCTCAGCCTTAATACATTAAAGTGGCAGACATAACCCTGCTACCGCAAACATAATGGCACACAAGTCAAAAAACATGAAAATGACAAACAATAACAGCCTATCTCTACACATCATCTGATCCTTGTTAATCTCCGTGATCATCTTGTTCTCCACTATGCCCTATCCTTATGAGCCTGCTTCTACGCCTCCTTCTCTTTATTTATTTTTTCAGCATCATGTTCCACCTTCCCAACTCACAAATGACAATCCTTGCCCTCCAATCCCATTATGGGTCAGTTCACTTCAAATACGCATAAGCTCTAGAATCATGTATATGTCAACAACCCATTACTCTGTTATGAATTGCATGCTGTAAGTGAGAGTGCTAATATACCTCATATTGGCACCCCAAAAGCCTTATGCCTAGGTCGCCCTTGTCTTTTGTCCACACAACGAGCAAGGTCAAGCATGTGACCACACTTCCGTGTATTGCGCTCAACTCTATTGAACTGGGCATCGAACTCATACTATGGTAGCCCATTGTCAAATTTTGGCAACTCGTCCTCCTGAAAAATCAAATCTTTCTTCTTCAGCTGTGAGTGCCCATGCATATATGAGTAAGAAAGTTTGAGCATTGAGAGCTTGGAAGGTAATCTTCAACCTCCAATAGAAACATGCGTCACCTTCCATTGCCGCTCCTGGAGCTTCTATCTGTTAGCACCGCGCATATCACCATAGAGCAGAGAGACAACAGGGAGAGAGATGTCAGCACCGTCAGCCTGCTATTTGGTTACGGCTCGCCGATAGTGGGCCACATAAGAACCTGTACACAACAACAATGAACTTTCGTTTTTGAGGATACGACAACAGAGAACTAGCATCATATTTGAACGTTAACACAAGTTTATGCACTCAAACTATGTATTTTACAAGTTTTAGCCATACTATTAATGGGGACTTGGTGGTCGTATGTCCGTTGGTGAAGCCTCCACTCCTCCACGTCTTGTATTAACTAAATCAAATCAAACCATTTTACAGCATCCTCATTAATGGGCGTAAACTGATATCATTAAATCAATTAAATCAAATCATTCTAGCTGTATGTCGGACACGATCAATCAAACCAAATCAAATCTTTTGCATTAACTCAATCAAATCAATTCAAATCACTTACATTAAAACAAGACGGCTTTATGATACATGTCAAACATGATTAATGTTGACCATGAGAAGATACATCGTTACAACACATTCATGCTGGGCACAAAACCTGATACCTAAAGCCTGAACCCGAAAAACTTAAACCCGAGCACATTCTCAGGTAGCAGTTTTGAAAACCCGAATTATATTCAGAAATTTCAGGTTTACAGTTTACACTCACGGAATCCAAACTACCCAAAGTAATAGGAGCCTAGTAAAAAAAATCTTCCAAAGACTCAAATGGCCAGCCAAGCCAAAATCCCTTAGGGCATCTCCAAGGCGGACCCGCAAACCGCTCGCATCCGTTCGGTCCACGCTGTCTGGACCGCCGAAGCCATCCAATGTGAGTTTGTTGAAAGAACATGCGGTGGCCCCATGTTTGTTTTTGGTAATTGATGCCAATCTCTATGGACTAATGGTTGCCCTAAGTTATATTTGAAGGGTTTGTCCATAGGTTTTTTCTTGAAGCCCATTTTTTGGTTTCAAGGAGTTTATGAGATGACCAAGGTGCTATTCAAGGAATTATCCAAAAATTGATCATGTAGAAGACATGATACAAGGTTGATCAAGACTAAGTCAAAGAGTGGATCAAGTTGATCAACACACAAAGCGTACAAGATGTACTAAGAAGAATCAAGTGATCCCATGGTATAGTAAGCATTATCCATTACACTTTGTGTACTAACACATGGTCTACATGAGAGTTGTTTGTGGGATTAGATATGTTTACATGGGTTTGCATCAAGAGGAAGATCTCATACAACCCATGGAGGATGACATCAAGTGGTGATCGTCATCAAGTTTGTGGTGTGCAAGTTCAAGTGGAGCATCACGAAGAGATCATGCTTGAAGCTTGCCATACATTGTGGTGACAATGGACTTGTGAGGATGTGTCAAAGAGTGGCCCACCCATAATGGAGTATGGGCGAGCAATCTACTAGTCCTCACCGAGCCAACGCAATCAAGAAAGGTGATCCAACTTGAGGAAGTCAAGATCGTCATCATCTAGCTCAAGTGGACTATGTGCAAGGCAAAGGTTTTCCCTTGATAGGTTTTCTATTTTACCATTCGCATGGTGGTAGTTGGGAGACTGAGGATCGGTTACCATACTATCAAGGGGGGCTCTCAAGTAAGTAGCTTGGTCGTATCGTTCGTAGAGAGCTCAAACCATTGCATCCTTGCATCTTTTTTCTTGGTTCTTGTTTAGTTTTTATCTATGTGAGTTTTAGAGCTTTTGGTCATCTTCATGACAAGCTCAAGTTCATCAAAAACGGAGTTCACGTATGCATCTTCTATGATGTTTTTGATGTTGGAGTTTTTGCCGATTCTTCACCGATAGAGGTTTCACTCCTCTATATATTAGGCATACTCCCCTTGCCTCTTATTACTATAACCATTCATTGTTTGGATAATACTCGTCGTCATCTATTCAACAACCTTTAGTTTTCTCAATTCAGAGCTCATATGCAATAGTTGTAGCAGTTTCAGTATTGGACCATCCTTTTGTTTTGCTTGGGCGTTTTTTTAGCTCTAAGCGGTTGTAGAGTGGCAGTAGTGGTAGTACCGCTTACTACCGGCCTGCTACTTCCACTGCTTATATTTATGCATCTGGAACTCGTCACAAATTTCACGGTAGTAGAGCGGTAGTAGCGAGCGGTAGTACCTCTTATAAGCGGTAGTACCTCTCCCCCAAACAGTACTACCTCTCAAGCGGTACTACCTCTCCCCCGAGCGGTACTACCTCTCTGGCAGATGTACAACTTGTGTTTTTTGTCTCGTTAGGCCGTTTTGACTGTGCTAAGCGGTAGTACCGCTCCCCCAAGAGGTAGTACCGCTTGAGCACGACTTGTGGGCATAATGGTTGGATTCGGGGTGCCTATTTTAAGGGGGTCTTCTTCCCCAATAGACCTGATATTTCTAGATCGTGTTCTTCCCCTATTGTTGACCTTCTTCGAGCTTGCTATCTCTCAATCCCTCCTTGGATTCTTG
>NC_041393.1:210494800-210514384 GCF_002162155.2 Triticum dicoccoides
CCACCAATCACTTTCTCCTCTATGTGAGGGGAACCCCTTGGATCTAGATCTTGGAGTTCTTAGTGTTCTCCTTCTTGTTCTTCCTCTCATTTTACTCCATAGTTTCCATTGCTTTGGTGGGATTTGGGAGTGAGTGACTTGGGAACTCCGTGTGCCCTTGCCATTGCATTAGTTGCATCGGTTTGAGTTCTCCACGGTGATACGTGGAAGTGAAGTTGAGAAGCTTATTACTCTTGGGTGCTTGGTACCCTAGAGCTTGTTCCTCTTGGGTTCTTGGGTGCCCTAGACGGTTTGAGGTGCTTTGGAGCTCAATCATTGTGGTGTAAAGCTCTGGGCAAGCGTCAAGGTCTCCAATTAGGTTTTTGGAGATTGCCCCGAGCAATTTGTACGGGTTTTGGTGACCGCCCTCAAGGGTTGACAAAGTTTACGGGTTCGGTGAACGCCCCCAAGGGTCTGCATTTGTACGGGTTCGGTGACTGCCCTTAAGGGTCCTTAGTGAAATCACGGCATCTTGCATTGTGCAAGGGCATGAGGAGATTATGGTGGCCATAGTGGCTTCTTGGGGAGCATTGTGCCTCCACACCGCTCTTACCCGAGCCCTTTACTTATGCACTTTACTTTATGATAGACGTATTGTTTCTTGATATATATCTTGCTATCACTTAGTTGTTTATCTTGTTTAGCATAAGTTGTTGGTGTTCATAGGTGAGCCTAGTTGTTTTAGGTTTTGTGCTTGATAAATTAATCGTTAGGTTTATTCCGCATTTGTTCAAGCCTAAACTGTAATTATTTTAAAGCGCCTATTCACCCCCCCATAGGCGACATACACGATCTTTCAATTGGTATGAGAGACGGGTTTTTCTTTGTTAGGCTTAACCACCTAGAGAGTAAATATGTCGACTAGGGGATTAGGATTCTCTGACACTCTCAGTTTTGATGGCACAAATTTTGATGTTTGGGTTATTCGCATGCTTAGGGTCATGGACCCAAATTTAGAGTGAATTGTATATATGGGTTTTTCTCCTACCAAGGATCCTCAAAGGTTATCTCTAGAGGATGAGAAAAACTCTTATCTCAATGCTCAAGCTTCTAATGTGATTTTCGATGTTTTGAGCAATGTAGTTATATTTCAACTCATGTCGTTCCGGGATGCTCATGAGTTATGGACAAAGCTTCAAGATAAATATGGTGTGTCCAAGATTTGTGGGGTTGATTGTTCTCCCTCCACCTCTAGCTGTGTTGTCTTCTCAACTTCTTCTACTTCACCTACATGTGGATTGCCACAAGGTAATGATATGGTGAGTAGTGTTGGTCATTGCAATGATGATAGTAGGCTTATTGTTGATGATCCCTCGTCACTATCTTATTACAATGCTCCTTCTTTGGACTTCAACACTTCGAGCACTCCAATTGTTTCACATGCTTGTGTTGATAGTCCTTGCATATCATGTGTAAATTGCTTGACTAAATATCATGATGATATGCTTGCTATATCTTGTTGCCATGATAAAAATGCCTCTATTTCCTCTAGCTATTATGCTAACAATGTAGAGGAAAACCAATGGGCCATGGAACAAGATATGGTCTTGAATGGTACCTCAAGGGATCCTACATCATCATCTATTGTTTCTCACTTTTTCCTTATGGCCAAGGCTTCAAAGGTATCTCCCACTTTGAATCCCAATATATCTTGTGATGATGATGTTGATGACAATGAGAATGAGGATAATGATGAGGAGAATGATAATGTTGCTTCCTTAAAAATTAAGGGGGAAATGATTTTTAAAGATCTTTATAAAAATGAAATTGCTCGTTCCAACTTCATGGAAATCATGTCTATTGACATTGAGGGAAAGAAATACATTGAGGAGTTGGAATCTCATCTTGAGGAGCGTGAGGTCACCATTGATAAAATGGAAGGTCATGACTGTGATTACGCTAATGAGATCGCGGACCTCTCTCAAGCTCTTGAACTTGAACAAACCACCAAGGAATCTCTTGAGGAGACTTTTGCTCTAGAATTGTCTAGAGTTAAGGAGTCTCATGATAGAGCTCTTGAGGTGGCCAATGATTTCGAAACTAAAAATGAGAAGCTTGAAGTTGCACATGCTAAACTCCTTGAGGACTTTGGGCACCTCAAAAATGGCTCAAGGGTCATTAAGAGTGAGCTCATCGGACTCACCAAGTCTCATGCACAACTTAAAGCTTCATATTCAAAAGAGCTTGCCAAGTTTCCTTATCCTCTTGTTGTTACTGATGATGCTTGTGATACTAACTCTATTTCTTGTGAAGCATCCATTTTGAAGGAGAATGTTGAGCTAAGGGCTCAACTTGAGTTACTATCTAGCAATTATGGGAAATTGGAAGAAAGTCATGAAAAGCTTTCTAGCTCTCATGGTCGTCGTCTAGTATCCTATAATGTGCTTAAGATAGCTCATGAGGCTATGATTACTAAGGTAACATCTAGTGAGTCTCATGAGGATACTAACACTACTACGAGTCAAAATGCTATCTTGCCACATGATAGTCCTCGTAATTCATCTACTCATAGTATTGCTACTTCTTGTGATGAATTACTTTCCTTGCCTTGTTGCTCTAATGATGAAGCTTATACTTCCTCTAGTACTTGTGTTGATACTAACCATGTAGAGTAAATCAATGAGCTCAAGGCCCAAGTCACTTCCTTGAAGAAAGACTTGGAAAAGAGTCATCTAGGGAAGTCCACACTCAACAATATCTTGAGTGTGCAAAAATCCCCCAATGACAAAGGTGGACTTGGATTGAAATCAAAAAATAAGAAGAAGTCCAAGATCAACAAGAAGAAGGGCCAAAAACAAGTCAATAATTCGGCCAAGATTAAGTGCAAAATTGAAGGGCATCATGCTAGATATTGCCCATTGAAGAAGAAGGCCATTAGTGACAAGCAACAAGGGAAGCGGCCACAAGTTGATTCTCATTCTCAACCTCAAGTGGAAGAAAGGCCTCTTCCCAAGAAGACTCAAGCTAATGCTTCTCAAGTTGAGAAATCAAGTGAGAAGAAAATAAAGAGTAGACGTCGCTACTTATGTCGTTAGAAAGGTCACGTCGCTTCTTCATGCATGAAAGGCACCTTATCCAACCCTATTCTAATTGATGATATATATTCTCTTATGAAGGATAAGGTTGGCAATGTGTTTGCCAAATTTGTTGGTACTCAAACTGGTGTCAAGAAAAGGACCAATTGGGTAGCCAAGCCAATTGTGACTAACCTCTTAGGACCTGATACATCTCCAATGTATCTATAATTTATGAAGTATTCATACCATGTTTACAACAATTTTATATCGCTTTGGTATGATTTGAATGGAACTAACCCAGACTGACGCTGTCTTCAGCAGAACTACCTTGATGGTGTTTTTTGTGCAGAAATAAAAGTTCTCCAAATGCAACAAAACTTATTGACGATTTTTTTGGAACAAAAGATGCACTAGAAGCTTTTGTGGGGGGCTAGAAGGTGAAGGAGGTGAGCACAATCCACCAGGGCATGCCAAGTGCGTTGCCCATGTGTTGTGTCTTGTGGGCCCCTCGAAGACCATCTTCACGTGAAACCAATGCCAAAAAATCCTATAAATAGAGAAACCACCAGAAATAACCCTAGATCGGAAGTTCTGTCGCCGCAAGCCTTGATACGTCTCCAACGTATCTATAAATTTTGATTGTTCCATGCTATTATATTATATGTTTTGGAGGTTTTATATGCATTAATATGCTATTTTATATTATTTTTGGGACTAACCTATTAACCTAGAGCCCAATGCCAGTTTCAATTTTTTCCTCTTGTTTTTGAGTTTTACAGAAAAGGAATATCAAAGGGAGCTCAAACGGAATAAAACTTTCACGATGATTTTTCTTGGACCAAAAGACATCCAGAGGACTTGGAGAGGGGGCTAGAAGGTTCCCGAGGAGGCCACAAGCCTGCCAGGCGCGCCCTGTGGGCTTGTGGGCCCCTCAGAGGTGTTTCAACCCTAATCTCTGCACTATAAATTCCCAACTATTCCCAAACCATCAGAGGCATCCACCGAAATACTTTTCCGCCGCTGCAAGTCTCTGTTCCCGTGAGATCCCATGTTGGGGCCTTTTCCGATGATCTGCCGGAGGGGGATTCGATCACGGAGGGCCTCCACATCAACCTTATTGCCCTTCCGATGATGCATGAGTAGTTTACCACAGACCTATGGGTCCATAGCTAGATGGCTTCTTCTCTTTCTTTGATCTTCAATACAATGTTCTCCTCGATGTTCTTGGAGATCTATTCGATGTAACACTTTTTTGCGTGCATTTGTTGAGATCCGATGAATTGTGGATTTATGATCAGTTTATCTATAAATATTATTTGAGTCTTCTCTGAAAGCTTTTATGCATGATTAAGATATCTTTGTATTTCTCTTCGAACTATTGGTTTGGTTTGGCCAACTAGATTGGCTTTTCTTGCAATGAGAGAGGTGCTTAGTTTTGGGTTCAATCTTGCGGTGTCCTCACCCAGTGACATAGTAGGGGTAGCGAGGCACATATTGTACTGTTGCCATCAAGGATAAAAAGATTGGGTTTATATCATATTACTAGAGTTTATCCCTCTACATCATGTCATCTTACTTAAGGTGTTACTCCGTTCTTATGAACTTAATACTCTAGCTGCATGCTGGATAGCGGTCGATGTGTGGAGTAATAGTAGTAGATGCATAATCGTTTCGATCTACTTGAAACGGACATGATGCCTATATTCATGATCATTGCCTTAGATATCATCATAACTATACGCTTTTCTATCAATTGCTCAACAGTAATTTGTTCACCCACTGTATGCTATCTTCAAGAGAGAAGCCTATAGTGAAAACTATGCCCCCCGGGTCTATTTTCCATAATATATTTTCAGATCTATAAACCCAAAAAACCAAAAAAATACCTTGCCGCACTTTATTTATATTTACTTTAGTTTGTCTTTTTATTTGTCTTTTATACTTATCTCTATTGATCTCACTCTTGTTCGAGACCGTGAAGGGATTGACAACCCCTTTTTTGCGTTGAGTGCAAATGTTTGTTAGTTTGTGCAGGTGCATAGATTGGAGACTTGCTTGTGCCTCCTACTGGATTGATACCTTGGTTCTTAAATGAGGGAAATACTTATCTCTACTTTGCTGCATCACCCTTTCCTCTTCAAGGGAAAAATCAACACAAGCTCAAGAAGTAGCAGGAAGAATTTCTGGCGCCGTTGCCGGGGAGGTTCTACATCAAGCCTACCAAGTACCCATCATAAACTCTCATCTCTTGCATTACATTATTTGCCATTTTCCTCTCGTTTTCCTCTCCCCCACTTCTAAAACGTTTTCAGAAAAATACCCATAATATTTGCCTTTTTATTTGCCCTTCTTTCGTTCGTCTTATCATTTGCTTTTCGTTTGCTTGTCCGCTAGATTGCTTGCTTTGTCATGATGTCTCAATAAAATACCAAGTTGTGTGACTTTTCCAACACTAATAATAGTGATTTTATTAGTACTCCGATTGCTCCCACCACTAGTGCAGAATCTTATGAATTAATGCCTCTTTGTCGAATCTTGTTATGAAAAAACAACTTTTCGGCCTTCGTAATGAAGATGTCGCATCCCATCTAAATACTTTCGTTGAGTTGTGTGATATGCAAAATAAATAAGATGTGGATAATGATATTGTCAAATTGAAGCTATTTTTGTTCTCACTACGAGATTGTGCTAAAACTTGGTTTTCATCTTTGCCTAAAAATAGTATTGATTCATGGAATAAGTGTAAAGATGCTTTTATTTCCAAGTATTTTCCTCCCGCTAAGATCATCTCCCTTAGGAACGACATAATGAATTTTAAGAAACTTGATCATGAACATGTTGCACAATCTTGGGAGAGGATGAAATTGATGATAATAAATTGCCCTACTCATGGTTTAAGTTTATGGATGATCATACAAAAATTTTATGCCGGATTGAATTTTGCATCTAGAAATCTTTTAGATTCCTCCGTGGGAGGTAATTTTATGGAAATCACATTAGGAGAAGCTACTAAACTCCTATATAATATTATGGCAAATTACTCTCAATGGCATACCGAAAGATCTTCCACTAGTAAAAAAGTGCATGTGATTGAAGAAATTACTACTTTGAGTGGAAAGATGGATGAACTTATGAAATTGTTTGCTGGTAAGAGTGATCTAATTAATCCTAATGATATGCCTTTGTCCACTTTGATTGAGAATAATAATGAATCCATGGATGTGAATTTTGTTGGTAGGAACAATTTTGGTAATAACGCGTATAGAGGTAATTTCAACCGTAGGTCGTTTTCTAGTAATTCCTCTAATAATTATGGTAATTCCTACAACAATTCTTATGGAAATTATAATAAAATACCCTCTGATCTTGAGCATAATATTAAAGATTTCATTAGTTCTCAAAAGTATTTCAATGCTATGGTAGAAGCAAAATTGCTTAAGATTGATGATTTGGCTAGGAATGTTGATAGAATTTCTCTTGAGATTGATTCTTCGAAGATTAGATCTATGCCACCCAAGCATGATATTAATGAATCTCTAAAATCTATGAAGATTTCTATGGATGAATGTAAAGAAATAACCGCTAGGATGCGTGCTAAGCGAGATTGGTTTGTAAAAGCGTGTTCTTCTAGTTTTTGCAAAAATAATGATGAAGATCTTAAAGTGATTGGTGTGACTCCTATTGAATCTTTGTTTTCTAACATAAATTTTGATAAATATGAGACTTGAGAGTCAACTTTATCTAGAAGGCGTCCTAATAATTTGGAGTTTAAAGATCTTAATGAAAAAATTGATAAAAGTGGGATTGGAGAGGTCAAAACTTTAGGTAGCGATGAACCAGCTCTTTCGGATGTCAGGACTTTAATTATGATAATTGTTCTCTGATAGGTTGTATTTCCTTGTTGCAATCCATGTTAAATCCACCTCATGCTTATAATCAAAATAAAGCTTTTACTAAACATATCCTTGATGCTATGATGAAATCTTTTGAAGGAAAACTTGAGTTGGAAGTTTCTATCCCTAGAAAGCCCTATGATGAGAGGGAACCTACTATTAATATTAAGGCTAAAGATTATGAGTGCAATGCTTTGTGTAATTTGGGTGCTAGCATTTCCACTATTCCGAAAACTTTATTAGATATGCTAAGTTTTCGTGAATTTGATGATTGTTCTTTGAATTTGCATCTAGCTGATTCCACTATTAAGAAACCTATGGGAAGAATTAATGATGTTCTTAATGTTGCAAATAGGATATGTGCTCGTAGATTTTATTGTGCTTGATATAGATTGCAATCCTACATGTCCTATTATTCTTGATAGACCTTTCCTTAGAACCATTGGTGCAATTATCGATATGAAAGAAGGAAACATTAGATTTCAATTTCCATTAAGGAAGGGCATGGAACACTTTCCAAGAAAGAAAATTAAGTTGCCATATGAATCTATTATGAGGGCTACTTATGGATTGCATACCAAAGATGACAATACCTAGATCTATGTTTTATGCCTGACTAAGGGCGTTAAACAACAGCGCTTGTTGGGAAGCAACCCGATTTTTATTTTATGTTTTTTTGCTATTGTTCTTCAATAAATACACATTATTACTTCTATAGTAATTGTATGACCTTTGGGATGGTCTATGGTGATAGTTGATTTGATCTGGCTAAAAATGAAAACTTTTGCGTCCAATAGCAGAATTGTATAAAATCACAGAAGCGTGATAAATTCTGAACTTTTTACACAAGATTTATATACAAATTTCCTAGGTTGTACTAATTTTTAAGAATTTTTGGAGTTACATAAGTATACGAAGTTTCCAGATAACAACATACTGTTCTATTTTTGATAGATTCTGTTTTCTATGTGTTGTTTGCTTATCTCGATGAATCTATGGGTAGTATCGGGGGGTATGAACCATGGAGGAGTTGGAATACGGTAGACATTACACCAATATAAATTAAGAATGAGTTCACAACAGTACCTAAAGTGGTGATTTATTTTTATTATACTAATGGATCTTACGAGTTTTCTGTTGAGTTTTATGTTGTGAAGTTTTCAAGTTTTGGGTAAAGATTTGATGGACAACAGAATAAGGAATGACAAGAGCCTAAGATTGGCGATGCCCAAGGCACCCCAAGGTAATATTCAAGGACATCCAAGCATCTAATCTTGGGGATGCCCCGGATGGCATCCCCTCTTTCGCCTTCAATCCATCGGTAAATTTACTTGAGGCTATATTTTTATTCACCATGTGATATGTGTTTTGCTTGGAGCGTCTTGTATGATATGAGTCTTTGCTTTTTAGTTTTCCACAATCATCCTTTCTGTACACACCTTTTTAGAGGGACACACATTAATCGTGAATTTATTAGAATACTCTTTGTGCTTCACTTATATCTTTTGAGCTAGGCAGTTCACTCTAGTGCTTCACTTATATCTTTTTAGAGCACGATGGTGGCTTTACTTTATAGAAATTTTTGAACTCTCACGCTTCACTTAAATTATTTTGAGAGTCTTAAACAACATGGTAATTTGCTTAGGTTATGAAATTAGTCCTAATATGATGGGCATCCAAGAGGGATTTAATAAAAAAATTCATATAAAGAGCATTCAATGGATGAGAAGTTTGATTCATTGCATTTGTTTTGAGATATAAAGATGGTGGTATTAGAATCATGCTAGTGAGTAATTGTGGATTGGTAGAAATACTTCTGTTAAAGTTTGTGATTCCTGTAGCATGCACGTATGGTGAACCATTATGTGATGAAGTCAGAGCATGATTTATTTTTTGATTGTCTTCCTTGTGAGTGGAGGTCGGGGACGAGCGATGGTCTTTTCCTACCAATCTATCCCCCTAGGAGCATGCGTGTAATACATTAGTCATAAAGAACTCATATACTTATTGCAAAAGCTTATTAGCCCTCGAAGCAAAGTACTACTACGCATGCTCCTAGGGGGGAGGTTGGTAGGAGTTAACCATCACGCACCCCCGACCTTCACACAAAGATAAACAATCAAGGATAAATTGTGCTCCAACTTCCCGGCATAACGAGAGACTATACATGCATGCTTCGGGAATCACAAACCTTAACACCAATATTCTTACTAACCACAACCGTTTACTAGTACCTCCCACATATTCCATCTCTATATCGCAAAACTATTGCAAGGAATCAAACATATCATATTCAGTGGTCCATAAGTTTTATGTAGGATTTTTATGACTAACCATGCAATTGAGCAATTCCATTTGTCTCTCTAAACAGATATAAGTGAAGCATGAGAGTTTAATTATTTATACAAAAGATCATGCTCTAACAAATATAAGTGAAGCAAAAGAGCATTCTACGAACATCGGTTTTCTATGTGAAGAGAAATAGGCAATCCAAACTTCAAATGATATAAGTGAAGCACATGAAGCATTCTATAAAGCCATACTCAAAAGATATAAGTGAAGTGCAATGCGCATTATATAAATCAACCATGGACTATCTCATACCAGCATGGTGCATAAAAGAAAAGTGAAAACTAAATGCAAAAGACACTCCAAGATTTGCACATATCACATGAACGAAACGAAGACGAAAACATACTGATACTTGTTGAAGAAAGATGGGATGCCTTCTGGGGCATCCCCAAGCTTAGATGCTTGAGTCTCCTTGAATATTTACTTGGGGTGCCTTGGTAATCCCCAAGATTGAGCTATTGCGTCTCCTCCTTCTTCTCATATAGAGACCTCCTCAATCTTTGATCACTTCATCCACTCAAAACTCAACAAAAAAACTCGGTAAGATATGTTAGTATAATAAAGCAAATCACTACTCTAAGTACTGTTGCAAACCAATTCATATTTTGTTTTTGCATTGTATATACTATAATATAACTTTTCCATGGCTCATACCGCCGATAAAAATCGATAGTTTCATCAAAGCAAGCAAAACAATACATCAAAAACAGAATCTATCTTAAACAGGACAGTCTGTAGCAATCTGAAGATCTACCATACTTATGGTACTCCAAAAATTCTGAAACATTAGGAGAAAATAAAAAATTTGTATAGCAAGACTTTGCAAACATTTTCAGAAATGTTTGACATTCTAAAAAAAATGAAAATTCACGCGCTACAGCCAAAGTTTCTGTTTCTGCACCGCACATGCCAACAAGCAATTACCCATCCTAAAGGCAAATCTTGGCACATTATTTTTATAATACAATGGATTTGTACAAGGGGATAATTATTTTTGTGAGAATCTTCATGAAAAATTCTACATTGTTTCCATGAGCATGAACACAAGTGTTCAAGGTCGACCCTCACTTCTCCAATGCATAACTTCCAATCGCTTCTCTTTCGTGAAAATTTTTAAGTTCCCCTCTATATTTTTTTGTTTTCAAACTTTATAAAAGCAGTCAACAGAAATAAATGACTCTCTAAAACTTCCGGGTTGTCTCCCTGGCAGCGCTTTCTTTAAAGCCATTAATCTAGGCATAAAGTGCTCAAGTAATGGATCCACCTGGATCCCAAGGTATATTGATGTCTACTACACAACCTTCTTCTTGTAGACGTTGTTGGGCCTCCAAGTGCAGTGGTTTGTAGGACAGTAGCAAATTTCCCTCAAGTGGATGACCTAAGGTTTATCAGTCCGTGGGAGGCATAGGATGAAGATGGTCTCTCTCAAACAACCCTGCAACCAAATAACAAAGAGTCTCTTGTGTCCCCAACACACCCAATACAATGGCAAATTGTATACGTGCACTAGTTCGGTGAAGAGATGATGATTCAAGTGCAATATGGATGGTAGATATAGGTTTTTGTAATCTGAAAAATATAAAAACAGCAAGGTAACTAATGATAAAAGTGAGCACAAACGGTATTGCAATGCTTCGAAACAAGGCCTAGGGTTCATACTTTCACTAGTGCAAGTTCTCTCAACAATGATAACATAATTTAGATGCATTACAACCGCACACTTTTCTGACCCTCTCAGGCCATCAACACTTTTGGCCATCAGATCTGGACTTTCGGGCGCCGTTGGCCGTTTGATCTATTTGCCATTCTTCCCAGGCTTCGGTTGATGCATGGGGAGCGCTATTGGGCTGGGGCGATGCTCCCGTGACAAAATTGGTATTCTGTTGTTCATTGGGCCAACTGGGCCTTTGAGTCCGTGAAGAGAAAAAACAGCACGCGTGCGAAATCCTCTTGACTCGGGCAACGCGAACGGGCGATGAGCCGATGACGGGGCGGCCAATCGCCATATTCGACTCCACTTCCCGGCGATTGAGGAAGTAATTCACCATTGCTTAAGGGCTTTAACGGTAATCAATGCGCACTACTCGCTTGTGGCTGATAATTACAAGATCAGTTACCATGGTGCTCCTTTTTGTTCCTCTACTGCACGCATGTCCATATATTCTCTGCTTCCTACCTTGCGTCGGGCGATGGCGGCATCGTCGGATTCTCCCCTCCACGACTCCTTCCTCTCTGTCCACGGTGTAGCAACTAGGCCTGAAAGAGCGACATGGCTGCCACCTGCCTGGGAGCACGACACCGAGACCTAAGCGCGCTAACGGCGCCACAGCGACCTTCATCGATGCCCACCTCCGAGCTACTCCCAGTCGCGGCCTATTGCTATATGGACTGGTTTGAGGCTTGCCGGAGTCGTGGCTCCGCCGATTTTCTCTCCCACCTACCTCCCACTATTTCTCCATCCAATTTATACTCCTTATTGACCGTGCTTTTCTTTAGTGCGATTTCAGCAGGTGCCGTCAGTCGTTGGGTTGGAGACTGATCGTGGTGGGTTGATTTCATCCATGTTGCTGATTTATCTTCTCCTTACTACATCCCCTCTTCCACCATTCTTTCTTATTGCTGCTGTTTTTTTATTACAAGCTACCAAATTGATGCAGTCCGGTAAGAAAGTATTGCTCCTGTTCTGGTAGTGGTAGCATCGATCAGGAAATTTCTGAAGCTCATGATTTGCAATGGGTCAATGGCTCTCAGCCATGTTAGTTTATGTGTACTCTCATATCTAATCTTACATTATCTTTCATATACATGTATGTGGCTACGATTTGTAAAATCTCATCCTTGTGTCCATCGATTTTAGCAAGGTGGATGGGTCTCTTTATTCAGGTTCATACATTGCAGAACTGAACACCATTGTTATCTAACTTGAGAAAATTTTCTCAATAACAACTAGTTGTCTATACAGCTTTAGAATGTGTTTGGTGCCTACATCTACAAGTACTTGATTTATAGACGCGAGTGCGGATATGACACTGAAAATGGCTTTATAAAAGTAGCTACTTTTCCTTCCTTGATTAGCATCTATATCTATTTGTTTCATATCAGTTCAGTGGTGCCATATCTGAACTCTCAACATGCACTGGGCACCTGGAAAATAAATTGTAGCTAGGCATATCTATTCTCGCTGTTCTTTGCTTGTTGGTGATGCACAACTGCAAATACACCATTTAGTAGCTGGAGTTTGTCTTGAACTCTTGATAATGTTTTCCCCGTTGAGCAAACATTTAAAGAAGATATGGAAGCTTTAACCCATATAGAGCAAAAAGGGAGATTACACTACCATGGTATCATTTCTACTACTATAGAAAGTAGTAACATAACCACCCTTAAGTACGTGCATATTTCTGCTCTGAAATGATACAAAAGCTCTTAAACCTTGGAAGTTAGCATCATAGTTAAGCCTATTTGGAATAATGGCTACTATATATCTATATAAAGCGGGGCGAAAGCCTTTTTGGGTAATGGCTGCTATATATGCTGTAACAAGATATAGTCATTTATAATTTTGTTTTGAATCTTATAACCCATTAAAACCATTGGTAAACGCTCTCTAGGCTGATGTGCTTGTTCTTTAGAAGAATTAAATTTAAGTTTCCAGTGAAACACTTGGGACTGTAATTCATTTTTCTCACATTTACAATCTTTCACCCAATCTACAGAGTTTCCAATAGATGGGCGCAGCAACGCGCGCCATCATGGTCTAGTTAGATCATATAACAATACCTCAACAGGCAACAAAGAGTCACTCCAAAGTCACTAATAGCGGAGAACAAACGAAGAGATTATTGTAGGGTACGAAACCACCTCAAAGTTATTCTTTCCGATCGATCTATTCAAGAGTCCATAGTAAAATAACACGAAGCTATTCTTTTGGTTCGATCTATCCTAGAGTTCGTACTAGAATAATACCTTAATACACAAATCAACCAAAACCCTAATGTCACCTAGATACTCCAATGCCACCTCAAGTATCTGTGGGTATGATTATATGATATGCATCACACAATCTCAGATTCATCTATTCAACCAACACAAAGAACTTCAAAGAGTGCCCCAAAGTTTCTACCAGAGAGTCAATATGAAAACGTGTGCCAACCCCTATGCATAAGTTCACAAGGTCACTGAACCCGCAAGTTGATCACCAAAACATACATCAAGTAGATCACGTGAATATCCCATTGTCACCACAGATAAGCACATGCAAGACATACATCAAGTGTTCTCAAATCCTTAAAGACTCAATCCGACAAGATAACTTCAAGGGGAAAACTCAATCCATTACAAGAGAGTAGAGGGGGAGAAACATCATAAGATCCAACTATAATAGCAAAGCTTGCGATACATCAAGATCGTGCCAAATCAAGAACACGAGAGAGATATCAAACACATAGCTACTGGTACATACCCTCATCCCCGAGGGTGAACTACTCCTTCCTCGTCATGGAGAGTGCCGGGATGATGGAGATGGCCATCGGTGATGGACCCCCCCTCCAGCAGGGTGCCGAAACAGGGTCCCGATTGGTTTTTGGTGGCTACAGAAGCTTGCGGCGGCGGAACTCCCGATCTATTGTGCTCCTTGATGTTTTTAGGGTATATGGATATATATAGGCGAAAGAAGTCGGTCAGGGGAGCCACGAGGGGCCCACGAGGATGGGGGCGCGCCCAGGGGGGTAGGGTGTGCCTCCCTGCCTTGTGGCCACCTTGAAGCTTCCCTGGTGTCTACTCCAAGTCTCCTGGATTGCTTCCGTTCTAAAAATAACTCTCCCGAAGGTTTCATTCCGCTTGGACTCCGTTTGATATTCCTTTTCTTTGAAACACTGAAATAGGCAAGAAAACAACAATTTGGGCTGGGCCTCCGGTTAATAGGTTAGCCCCAAAAATAATATAAAAGTGTATAATAAAGCCCATAAACATCCAAAACAGATAACATAATAGCATGAATACTTCATAAATTATAGATATGTTGGAGACGTATCAGCATCCCCAAGCTTAATTCCTGCTCGTCCTTGAGTAGGTAAATGATAAAATAAATAATTTATGAAGTGTGAATGCTAGTAGGTGCACAAGTTTGATTAATGATAATTTCAACCACCTTTTCTAGCATCATTATATGTCATAACAGTAGCTCATCTCATAAAACTTCTCACAATCAAGTAACAAGCTATTTACATGTTAAAGCATAGACCATAAACATTCTTGAAAACTAGCAAACTATGTTCTCAGTCATCAAACAATTGCAATTCATCTTATTTTCAGGAAGGGTCTATGTAAGAGCTTTGATTTAGCAAATCCCACATACTCAACTATCATATAGTCTTCTATGATTGCTACCACTCAAAGCATATTTTTAGAACAAATAGCATCGATCGAACACAGAGAAAGATAGGGGCTTCATGTTTCGCCTCCCAACTTACTTATCATATAGATAATTGTCAACAATAATAATTCATGATCAAATATATTTGAATGGCCATATATGCTTAGATCTTTCCTTGTCACATGATGCTTGCCAACTAAAGAGTAGGTTGGAATGAGAAGGAATACTACTGACTCTTGCATAAAAGTAAAAGATAGGCCCTTCGCAGAGGGAAGCAGGGAATTGCAGAGGTGCCAGAGCTCAAAGCTTTTAAATAGAGATGAACATAATTTTGAGAGGTATGCTTTTATTGTCAACATAACAACCAAGAGTTCCCAATATCTTCCATACTAGATACATTATAGGCGATTCCCAAGCAGAAAGGTAAAGATTTTACTCCCCCTCCACCAACAATCACACTCCATGGCTTGTCCGAAATAACGGGTGCCGTCCAACTATCAACAATCCTGGGGGAGTTTTGTTTAAATTATTTGCGATTTGTTTTTGATCTTTTGATCATAGGACTGGGCATCCCAGTTACCCGCCATTTTTCTCGTGAATGATGAGCGGAGTCCACTCATCGTGAGAATAAACCACCTAGCATGGAAGATACTGACAGCCTCTAGTCGCCACATGAGCGATTCGGGCATACAAAACAGATTATTATTTGAAGGTTTAGAGTTTGGCACATGCAAATTTACTTGGAACGGCAGGTAAATACCGCATATAGGTAGATATGGTGGACACTCATGGAAGAAACTTGGTTCAAGGAATTTGGATGCACAAGCAGTATTCCCGCTTAGTACAGATATTTTGGCTAGCAAAGGATTCTAAATAGCAAGCACCACATGTTGGAGGATCTATAACAATATAACTTCTATACAAATATACCCAAGCATAACTCATTATGTTGTCTTCCTTGTCCCATTTCAACTAATTTGCTCAGGTTTGAAAATAATTAATGGGGCTCACAATCATAGAAGATGTGCAAGATAGTATATTTATATGTGAAATCTCTATTCCTTCAATATTCTTTCATGAATTGTTTAAGTGATCAATACTATGTTTGCTAACTTTCAATAAATTTACCACCTCTACTTCTTATATGTGAAGTCATTACTCCCCATGGGGTAAGCATATGAAACATATATAATTTCAGATTTATGATATTCAAATAATTCAACCATTTACTCATAGGATATAAGTGAAGCACACGAGTAAATGACAAACTACTCCAAAAAGATATAAGTGAAGATCAATGGGTAGTTAAATAATTATGTAGCTATGTGAAGACTCTCTCTCATTTCAGAATTTCAGATCTTGGTATTTTATTCAAACAGCAAGCAAAAAAATAAAACAAAATGACGCTCCAAGCAAAACACAAATCATGTGGTGAATAAAAATGTAGCTCCAAGTAAAGTTACCGATGAACGAAGAAAAGAGGGGATGCCTTCTGGGGCATCCCCAAGCTTAGGCTCTTGGTTGTCCTTGAATATTACCTTGGGGTGCCTTGGGAATCCCCAAGCTTAGGCTCTTGCCACTCCTTATTCCGTAGTCCATTGAATCTTTACCCAAAACTTGAAAACTTCACAACACAAAACTCAACAGAAAACTCGTAAGCTCCGTTAGTATAAGAAAATAAATCACCACTTTTGGTACTGTTTTGAACTCATTCTAAATTCATATTGGTGTAATATCTACTGTATTCCAACTTATCTATGGTTCATACCCTCCGATACTACACATAGATTCATCAAAATAAGCAAACAACACATAGAAAACAGAATCTGTCAAAAACAGAACAGCCTGTAGTAATCTGTAACTCTCAAATACTTATGTAACTCAAACAATTCTACCAAATTAGGAATTCCTGAGACATTTGTGTACCAATCCAGATAAAAAAGAATCAGATCAAAAGCACATTTCAGTGAATTACCAAAACTAATTTACTGGGTGCAAAAGTTTCTGATTTTCAGCAGGATCAACACAACTATCACCGCAAACTATCCTAAAGGTCTTACTTGGCACTTTATTGAAACAAAAGCTATAAAACATGATTACTACAGTAGCATAATCATGTAAACACACAAAAACAGTAAAGGTAAATATTGGGTTGTCTCCCAACAAGCGCTTTTCTTTCATGCCTTTTTAGCTAGGCATGATGATGACAATGATGCTCACATAAAAGATAAGAATTGAAATACAATGGGAGCATCATGAAGCATATGAATAACACATTTAAGTCTAACCCACTTCCTATGCATAGGGATTTTGTGAGCAAACAACTTATTGGAACAAGAATCAACTAGCATAGGAAGGTAAAACAAGCATAACTTCAACATTTTCAACACATAGATAGGAAACTTGATATTATTGCAGTTCCTACAAGCATATGTTCCTCCCTCATAATAATTTTCAGTAGCATCATGAATGAATTCAACAATATAACCAGCACATAAAGCATTCTTTTCATTATCTACTTGCATAGAACTATCATGTGAAGTATAATCCAATTGAAAATTAAAATCATGATGACAAGTTTCATGGTTATTGTCGGTGTCAAAACCGGCGGATCTCGGGTAGGGGGTCCCGAACTGTGCGTCTAGGCGGATGGTAACAGGAGACAAGGGACACGATGTTTTACCCAGGTTCGGGCCCTCTTGATGGAGGTAAAACCCTACGTCCTTCTTGATTAATATTGATGATGTGTGTTACAAGAGTAGATCTACCACGAGATCAAGGAGGCTAAACCCTAGAAGCTAGCCTATGGTATGATTGTTGTTCGTCCTACGGACTAAAGCCATCCGGTTTATATAGACATCGGAGAGGGCTAGGGTTACACAGAGTCGGTTACAATGGTAGGAGATCTACATATCCGTATCGCCAAGCTTGCCTTCCACGCCAAGGAAAGTCCCATCCGGACACGGGACAAAGTCTTCAATATTGTATCTTCATAGTCTTGGAGTCCGGCCGATGATGATAGTTCAGCTATCCGGACACCCCCTAGTCCAGGACTCCCTCAGTAGCCCCTGAACCAGGCTTCAATGACGACGAGTCTAGCGCGCATATTGTCTTCGGCGTTGCAAGGCGGGTTCCTCTTCTGAATAATGTATAGAAGATTGTGAACACCAGGATAGTGTCCGGCTCTGCAAAATAAATTCCACATACCACCGTAGAGAGAATAATATTTACACAAGTTCAATCTGCTGACGTATTTGGTGGCGTGACGTCACACCACTACCAAGCCTTTACTCGAATCGTTTTCATTGTACCACCTCAGCGCGTTTAGCGAAGCGGTTTCCTTGGCACGTCTTGTCGAAGCAGAGATCGTGTTCCCCTTATTTCGGGATTCCCATCAATACGGACGTGGGTAACCCAACCGTGCCTTTGATTGCAGCGCTTGGGAGATAAGCGAGTTTTATCAGGCCGGTGGGGACGCATGTTTTCGTCCGCCCATATAAGGGGATAAAGATCCAACCCTTTTACCTGCGCCTTCTTCCTCCTTGGCTTATCCATCTCCGTGAACTCGAGCTCCAGCGCCCAAGTCCGCACATCTCACCTCAACCTTCTCCAACTATGTCCAGAGCAGGAGGCAAGTGGATGGCCTCCTCCGTTACGGAGGAGCACATCTAGAAGCTGCGCAGCGCCGGATATCTGTCCAGCAACATCGCGCACCGGCTCCCCAACGAGGGAGAGCTCTTCCACACCCCCAGGCCCCATGAGAGGGTAGTATTTCTTCCCCATTTCCTCCGCGGACTGGGCTTCCCACTCCATCCCTTTGTCCGGGGGCTCATGTTCTACTACGGCCTGGATTTCCATGATCTGGCCCCGAATTTCATCCTCAACATCTCGGCGTCTATCGTCGTGTGTGAGGCCTTCCTCTGCATCCAGCCCCACTTCGGCCTGTGGCTCAAGACCTTCAGTATCAAGCCGAAGGTTGTGAAGGGCAGACAAGCGGAGTGCGGAGGCGCCATGGTGGGCAGGATGTCCAACGTTACTGTAACGCCCCGGATTCGATGCGCCAGGTGTCTGCCAGTTATTCGCCGTCGTTGCCATGTCATTTGCTTGTGTGTTACATTTTATCATGTCATCATGTGCATTTCATTTTGCATACGTGTTCGTCTCATGCATCCGAGCCTTTTCCCCGTTGTCCGTTTCGCGATCCGACGCTCCTATGTCCTCCGGCGTTCCCCTTTTGTCTCTCGTTGTGAGCGGGTGTTAAACTTTCTCGGAATGGACCGAGCCTTGCCAACCGGCCTTGGTATAGCACCGGTAGACCGCCTGTCAAGTTTCGTGCCATTTGGAGTTCGTTTGGTACTCCAACGGTTAACCGGGTAACCGTAAAAGCCCCTCTCTCTTTGCAGCCCAACACCCCTTCCAAAGTGGCCCAAAACCCATCTAACTCCCCTCCATGCTCTCGGTCGTTCGATCACGATCGTGTGGGAGAAAACCGCTCCTCATTTGGGTTCTCCTAGCTCCCTCTACCTATATATTTGTGCATCCCCCCGATTTTTCACGGATGAACCCTAGCCCCTTCTCCACCGCGCCGCCGGACATGTCCAGCCGCGCCGGACATGTCCGCCGGCCACGTCCCTCCGTCCAATGGTGTCGCGCCACATCATCGCCGCCGCGCCCGCAGCCAACCTCCGCGCGCCGCGTGTCCCCGCCGCCGTCTGCCCCGCGCCAGGCCCGCTGAGCCCATCGCGGGCCCGCGCAGGCCCGTCCGCCCGCGCCCGCCGTCGCCGGAGTCCGCCGCCGTTGCGCCTCCGCCGCCGCCTCCGGCAGCCCCGCGCCCTCGCCGGATCCCGCGCGCCCGGCCCGGATCTTCCCCGCCGCCGCCGGGCCGAGCAGCCGCCCGCCGCCTCCGCGC
>NC_041393.1:210514781-210522816 GCF_002162155.2 Triticum dicoccoides
GCCCTGCGCCTCCTTCGTGTCGGCATCCCTCCTCCGCGCCGCCCCCGCGCCGAAGCTCCCCGCCGCCTTCGCCGGCCGGCCGGAACGGCCCGTCACCGCCGCCGCCGACGGGATCGGGGAGGAGCCCCGATCCTCCCCGATCCGCCCTGCCCCGTTGACCGCGTGGGCCTTGGCCTCCCCGGCCGATCTCCCGTCCGGCCCGCCTCACCCTCCGTCTTCCTGGGCCAGCCCACGTGGTGAGATGCCCTATTCCCCGCCCAAGCGTCTTTTAGCTATTCAACGCTCAGTTTTCAGATCTGGAATTTTGCGTGTCCCTGAATTCAGTAATTTTCATGCCATGTTCGACATGCCGTATCTCTACATCTGTAGCTCCGTTTCGTGCGTGTAATATGTCAAATTGTTCGTCTCGAAGAGTACATCATTTCATTCCATTGCATCATATTCATTTGAGGTCATCTAGATGCTTGAATCATCATTGCAAGAGTGCTTCATGATGTTATCTGCTGTCTGTTTACAGAACGAGCTCTTTTGTCATTTTTGCCATGATTGATGTGTGCATCCTATGAGGTTGATGTCTACATGTGTTTTGAACTATGCCATGCCATCTTTACAGTGGTGTATGCCATGTATTTTTGTGATCAATGTGGTGACTAGCACAAGCATGCAAACTAGGCATCGTGATGTTGCTGATTTTAGTCCCTGTTCTGCTGTAATTTTGATGCCATGTAAACTTGTTGCTACAGAGAGATCCATGCATATTTTGAGATACTTCAGTAAGGGTGTTTTGAAAAATAGGTTATTGTCTATCCATTCATGCCCTTGTTTACAATTATGGAGTAGTCTAGCATGTCATTTTTGTGCTCTACTTTTGCTTCAAATTGTTTCCTGGCAGATTGTTTACATGTTATTCGATTTTGCCAAGGTTGCTATAGTTGATCCGTGCATGCTATGGACTTTCTATTGCCATGCTTAGCTTCACAAACATGCCTTCTTACTGTTGGTTGCCTTGCCATGCCATGTTTTGCTCTGTAGTGAGTTGCACAAACTCATCTACATGCCTTCATAATTATGTTCCTGCCATGTTTGAATCTATATTAAAACTTGCTATGTTTACATGGGTGCCATCATATCTTCTGGTCCTTTTTGGCTTATGGTCAGTAAGGGACTTTTGATCTATGCATTTAGTAGGTTCATGCCATGCCTTTACTTGCCATGATAAGTTCCTGTAACATGTTGTTTGATAGCTCTAAACATTGCATCGCGATGTTATTTTCTGCAAAGTCTGAAATTGTTATAACTTGCAATCTTACCATGTGTGTTTGAGCATGTTCTAGTGATTTCTGGAGATAGCTCAGTGTTCATGTTTTGTAATGCTTTACCTGTGCATCATGTCCATGCCTTTTGTTATCATGTTGAGATCCTGTAGCATATTGTTTTGATGCTTGCAATATGCCTAGTCGCTGTTTTGGACAGCTTGTCCTTTAAACTTGTATAGTGTGTGTGTGTTGAACCGTTGCTCCGTTTTGAGTGTGCTCTATATGAAACTTGCTTAGAATTGCATGTACTTTCATATTATCATGTTGCATCCTTGTTTTGGTGTGTTTTCTTGATGTTTGGGTGCATTTTGCATCAATGCCATGTTTAACTTGTTTTGCTCATATCTTCTAGGCCGTAGGTCCGAACTAAATGAACTTTATATGTAACTTGACTAGAATCTCGTGTAGATCATCTTTGTGCATCTTAACTTGCTGTTTAATAACTTGAACATAAGGGTTATTCAGATCTGGACCAATTTCGAAATATGCCAATGAGGACTTACCGGAATTGTTATATGTTGTTCCCGGCCTCATTTAAACTTGCCTTGATGTGTTGCTCTTGTTTTGCATCATCTCTTGCCATGAGTAGCTTCATGTAGCTTGTCATGCATCATGCTTGGTTGTGCATCATGCCTTGTTCAAGTGTGGTGTGTTTACCATGTTATGTGCTTCTTTTCGATAGTTCCTGTTTCGTTGCGATCGTGAGGAATCGTTCGTCTACGCTTGGTTCGTCTTCGTGGCTTCATCTTCTTCATGGACTCGTTCTTCTTCCTTGCGGGATTTCAGGCAAGATGACCGCTACCCTGGATCTCACTACTATCATTGCTATGCTAGTTGCTTCGTTCTATCGCTTTGCTTCGCTACCTATCACCTGTTTATCAAGCCATCCCAAATTGCTATGAACCTCTAACCTTTGACACCTTTCCTATGCAAAGCGTTGTTTGGCTATGTTACCGCTTTGCTTAGCCCTCTTATAGCGTTGCTAGTTGCAGGTGAAGTCGAAGATTGCTCCATGGTGGACAGGATTTTGGTTGGGATATCACAATATCTCTTATATTATTAATGCATCTATATATTTGGTAAAGGGTGGAAGGCTTGGCCTTTTGCCTGGTGTTTTGTTCCACTCTTGCCGCCCTAGTTTCCGTCATACCGGTGTTATGTTCCCGGATTTTGCGTTCCTTACGCGGTCGGGTGATTTATGGGATCCCCTTGATAGTTCGCTTTGAATAAAACCCCTCCAGCAAGGCCCAACATTGGTTTTACCATTTGCCTCACCACCACCTATCCCTTTCCCTTGGGTCGGCCAACCCAAGGGTCATCTTTATTTTAGCCCCCCCGGGCCAATGCTTGTCTAAGTGTTGGTCCAAACCGAGCGATGTCCGACGGCCCCTGGGCAATCAGGGTCTATGCCAACCCGACGTATTGCTCATCCGCTGTGCCCTGAGAACAAGATATGTGCAGCTCCTATCGGGATTTGTCGGCACAGCGGGAGGCTTTGCTGGTCTTGTTTTACCATTGTCGAAATGTCTTGTAAACCGGGATTCCGAGTCTGATCGGGTCTTCCTGGGAGAAGGTCTATTCCTTCGTTGATCGCGAGAGCTTGTCATGGGCTAAGTTGGGACACCCCTGCAGGGTATAATCTTTCGAAAGCCATGCCTGCGGTTATAGGAAGATGGGAATTTGTTAATGTCCGGTTGTAGATAACTTGACACCAGATCCGAATTAAAACGCATCAATCGGGTGTGTAGCCGTGATGGTCTCTTCTCGGCGGAGTCCGGGAAGTGAACACGGTTTCTGTGTTATGTTTGACGTAAGTAGGAGTTCAGGATCACTTCTTGATCATTGCTAGCTTCACGACCGTTCCGCTTGCTCTCTTCTCGCTCTTATTTGCGTATGTTAGCCACCATATATGCTTAGTCGCTGCTGCAGCCTCACCACTTTACCCCTTCCTTTCCCTTTAAGCTTTGCTAGTCTTGATACCCATGGTAATGGGATTGCTGAGTCCTCGAGGATCACAGATTACTACAACAACAGTTGCAGGTACAGGTTATGCGATGATCATGACGCGAGAGAGATGTTTGCTTGTCTTGGAGTTCTTCTTCTGCTTCTTCTTCGATCAGGGATAGGTTCCAGGTCGGCAGCCTGGGCTAGCAGGGTGGATGTCGTTTGAGTTTCTATTTATGTTTCATCCGTAGCTGGATGATGCTCTGATGTATTGTGATGTTGCATTCGTGTGGCATTCTATGCCTTATGTATGTATCCCCATCTATTATGTAATGTTGATGTAATGATATCCACCTTGCAAAAGCGTTTCAATATGCGGGTCTATCCTTGGTGGGACCATCAAGTTCCTTTTGGATAGGGTCGCATATTGGACGTGACAAGTTGGTATCAGAGCCTCGACCGACCATAGGAGCCCCCTTGATTGTTGGCCGTTGTTGAGTCTAGAAGAAAACTATTTTTGAGTCTTAGGATTATATATATCGGAGAGTAGGATTCTTTTTACTCCTCAGCCCCCTTTGTCGCTTTGGTGAGGACTCCTGACGTAGATGTTTTGTCTTTCCTCTCCTCAAATTTTACTAAAAAAAAATTTAGGATCACGCGGGTATCTTGGAATCGTTCCGATGGTTTTGTGACGAGAACATTGTTCTTGGTGCCTCCTGTCTATTTATGTGGCTTTGACCCAGGGAGTTGATCTCCGAGGTGTTGTCGTCACAATTTTATCGTTGCAGTTCTGGAATACCTGAGTTTTGCCGACATCGAAAATCTCTTTTATGCAGTTGTTGGTGAGATAACCTCGACGTCACCCAGTACTGGGGAGTTCGGGAGTATTGCCATAACTCGTATAACGGATGCTTTTCGAAGGTTGAGGTACACGATTTCCGAAGGTTTCTTGGTTATGTGTTGATGGATGGATACAACTGGATGTAGGTATTGTTAGTTTGGGTGAGATATATTGCTTCCCCTGTATCCCCAACACCAGATTGCATAACCAGAAAGTTTCGGGAGTTTTATAGGTGGGAATTCAAGTAGCTCCTAGAATATCTTTCCGACAGATGCATAATATGGGATTGGGTAAATCTCTATCATATGTATTTGTTCCGGCTTATTTTGCAAGCCAATCCTTTGTTTTGTTTTGAGTTGTGGTATTCGAGTTGCTTCAGAGTCAAATGTTGAATCCATACCTTTCATAAACGGTGTTCTCATATTGCTATGTGAATACTAATCCTTCTTGATCATCGAGGTCGTCATGTTAATTCTTTTCCAACCGGCGTGCTTCTCTTCAAGTGGATCCAATCATTTCAACATTTGCGAGATCAATTCTAAGTTTTCTCAACGGTGTTTGTTTCATCCGTCCAAAGTTGCCTTTGTTTTCCCGCCCTCCCACCCTTTTTCTTCAAGGACTCAGATTTCTTAATCATCTATCCTTTTATTGATGGGAAGTATCCCCATTCTTTTCCGTCAATGTTCTTATCCGGTGATTCTCAGGAAGATACTAAGGAAGCTTCAAGTTTATCATTCTTTGTTTTTTTTTCTTCTCTGGTGGTTTCAATTCAATCCTTGTCGATCATATCCTTTCCTCGTTTCAAATGTTTTTCTCATGCCGATGCACCTCTTAATCTTTCACTTATTCCTATTCATTTGTTCCAGAGTGTTGAAGATATCTCAGAAGATATGTGTTTCCATTCTTAATCTGTTCAAGCTATTTCGAGGTTGTTATCTCGTTCAACTCATTTAATTCAACCGGTGCAATCCCCCCTTTCAATCAATTGTTCAACGGTGTATCTTTTAGTGGGCCCTAACCCACAGGTCTTTTTCCAGGATCTTACCTGACTCTTCTAATTCTTTTTAAGTGTGACGCAAGAATGGATCCCGTCAGTCACATGCCTTCTCCAAGATCGATTTCAAATCTTTTTCATTGTTCGCTCAACCTCTTTGTTTTTCATTCTCCCGGAGCATCTCAACAATTCATGGTGGTGTTTCTCATCGTCATTTGAAGACCGAAGAAGAGTTTCTCTTAAATCCTGCTCCATTCTCTTCAAGATTCATGGTTCTAGCTTGATGCCATCCTCTCATAATTGTTTTGATTGTGAGAATTCTTTTCACCCTTCTGAAGAATTTCATGAGTTGTTTCCATTTCTTTCCTCCGAAGGCCATCATTTCGGGTTTATTCATTCTCAGCTTCCAGCTCTCGTTCTCCAAATCTTACCGGTGCATCGCTCAAGTGGTCTCTAATCAGCTCGTGATCTCTTCGTTCTCTTGTATTTAAATCCCCTCAAGTATCTTCATTCGTTTTCCAATTCTTCCCGGTGTTTCTTTATCTTTTCTTCGTTCATTCTCAATTCTTATGGTGGTTCGTTCAAGAGTTCTCTTTTCTTGGTTATCATATCAATTCATTCCTTGTTTCCAAATTCCACCGGTGGTTCCATCAAGACCTTCTCAAGTTTGCACCATATCTATCTTAATCCTTTTTACGAGAATAAGTAGTATGCCAAATCCATTGCTTGTCATCAATTTAAATTGGTGAAGGATACGCATGACATAATTCTTATTCTTGTTTCATCCAAGCGTTTAATCCCTTCCTTCGGAGATTGTTCATGATGAAGTAATTCTCGGTTCTAGTGTTTCACCTTTTCTTTTTCTGGAGTTCCAAGTTTTCTCGGTTATATCGTCGCAAAGCTCCATCTAAATCATTGCAAGGCTTCACCTTGTGTTTCCAACTTCTTTTTCTTTTCATCATCCTTTTATTACCGGAGTTCCTCATGGAAGATCTACATGATGGTTCATCAAGGATTCTTTTCATTCTTCAATTGTTCTTCAAGATTTCTCTCGAAGTTATGACCCGCCAAGCTATACTCTAAAATAAACATGGTGCTCAACACATGTTTTTGTTTTGAGGAGCTCAAGTATTCTCCATCTTGCATTCCAAAGTGCAATTATTTCTACCTTATCTTTTGAGGTGCTGTTATGTCACTCTTGACAATTTCCCTCATGCTTCATGATTCACATGTTGTCAAGAATGAGGTATTTTAAATCCATCAATCTCTTCATTGGAGTTATCCTAGGTTATATTTCACCTAAAGCTTTCCCTAAGGATTGTTGCTATTTATGGTGCTTATAAATGATCCAAGTTCTTCATTTATCCTCCCGGTGAAATAAGTTTCTCGTCTCCTTGTTGATATCAATCCAATCATTTGTTTCCGTTGGTGGCAGAAGCTCATCTCATAATTTCGAGAAGTTTTCCATAAGCCCACTAGAAGCTTATTCGTTTCGTTGTTGCTTTTCCAACAACTCCATTATAACCTTCTTGGAACGGTGCTTTCCAAGCTCATTTGTGGCACAAGTTGGCATTTTCTCCTCCATCTGTTATTCCAATGATCTATCTTCTATTCTTTCTTCCGGAGGCATTGTAATGTTGCTCTCTTCACTCATCTTCTCAAATTGAGGATCGTGTTCTTTTCATGCTTATCCATTTAACCGGAGTGTTGTAGTCTCATTCAAGTTCTTTCATCTTATCAAGTTTTGCCTCCTTCCTCAACCGGAGAGCTGTCTGAAAGCCTTCTTACCCCTTGTGCCATTCTTTCAATAGTTTTGGAGGTAGTGTGTTGTTGATCTCATCAAGTATCATCCCTTATTCTCAAGTTCATGTTCTATTCCTTCCATGTTCAACCGGAGTGCTGCCCAAATTATATCAATCTTATTCCTTCTCCATCTAGTTTTAACCGGAGTGGTTTCAATATCTATCTCATCACTAAACCTACATGGTTCTCGAATGTTCCTTGTTCCTCTTTTCTAACGAAGTGTTTTCAACTTGGTTCATCTTTGTTGTTTTCTTTCTTCATTTTGCTCAACCTCTCAAGGTTCATGGTTTCACTCGTTTGTCGAAGAAGCAACTTAGTTTTACCTCTTCTCTTCCTTTTCGGTTTCTCTCCGGTGCCATCCTAGATCTCGGGACGAGATCCTCTCGTAGTGGTGCAGTGTTGTAACGCCCCGGATTCGATGCGCCAGGTGTCTGCCAGTTATTCGCCGTCGTTGCCATGTCATTTGCTTGTGTGTTGCATTTTATCATGTCATCATGTGCATTTCATTTTGCATATGTGTTCGTCTCATGCATCCGAGCCTTTTCCCCGTTGTCCGTTTCGCGATCCGACGCTCCTATGTCCTCCGGCGTTCCCCTTTTGTCTCTCGTTGTGAGCGGGTGTTAAACTTTCTCGGAATGGACCGAGCCTTGCCAAGCGGCCTTGGTATACCACCGGTAGACCGCCTGTCAAGTTTCGTGCCATTTGGAGTTCGTTTGGTACTCCAACGGTTAACCGGGTAACCGTAAAAGCCCCTCTCTCTTTGCAGCCCAACACCCCTTCCAAAGTGGCCCAAAATCCATCTAACTCCCCTCCATGCTCTCGGTCGTTCGATCACGATCGTGTGGGCGAAAACCGCTCCTCATTTGGACTCTCCTAGCTCCCTCTACCTATATATTTGTGCATCCCCCCGATTTTTCGCGGATGAACCCTAACCCCTTCTCCACCGCGCCGCCGGACATGTCCAGCCGCGCCGGACATGTCCGCCGGCCACGTCCCTCCGTCCAAGGGCGTCGCGCCACGTCATCGCCGCCACGCCCACAGCCAACCTCCGCGCGCCGCATGTCCCCGCCGCCGTCTGCCCAGCGCCAGGCCCGCGGAGCCCATCGCGGGCCCGCGCAGGCCCGTCCTCCCGCGCCC
>NC_041393.1:210523436-210598063 GCF_002162155.2 Triticum dicoccoides
CGGCATCCCTCCTCCGCGCCGCCCCCGCGCCGAAGCTCCCCGCCGCCTTCGCCGGCCGGCCGGATCGGCCCGTCGCCGCCGCCGCCGCCGGGATCAGGGAGGAGCCCCGATCCGCCCTGCCCCGTTGACCGCATGGGCCTCGGCCTCCCCGGCCCATCTCCCCTCCGGCCCGCCTCGCCCTCCGTCTTCCTGGGCCAGCCCACGTGGTGAGATGCCCTATTCGCCGCCCAAGCGTCTTTTAGCTATTCAATGTTCAGTTTTCAGATCTGGAATTTTGCCCAAGTCCCTGAATTCAGTAATTTTCGTGCCATGTTCGACATGCCGTATCTCTGCATTTGTAGCTCCGTTTCGTGCGTGTGATATGTCAAATTGTTCGCCTCGAAGAGTACATCATTTCGTTCCATTGCATCATATTCATTTGAGGTCATCTGGATGCCTGAATCATCATTGCAAGAGTGCTTCATGATGTTATCTGCTGTCTGTTTACAGAACGAGCTCTTTTATCATTTTTGCCATGATTGATGTGTGCATCCTATGAGGTTGATGTCTACATGTGTTTTGAACTATGCCATGCCATATTTACAGTGGTGTATGCCATGTATTTTTGTGATCAATGTGGTGACTAGCACAAGCATGGAAACTAGGCATCGTGATGTTGCTGATTTTAGTCCCTGTTCTGCTGTAATTTTGATGCCATGTAAACTTGTTGCTACAGAGAGATCCATGCATATTTTGAGATACTTCAATAAGTGTGTTTTGAACAATAGGTTATTGTCTATCCATTCATGCCCTTGATTACAATTATGGAGTAGTCTCGCATGTCATTTTCGTGCTCTACTTTTGCTTCAAAATGTTTCCTGGCAGATTGTTTACATGTTATTCGATTTTGCCAAGGTTGCTATAGTTGATCCGTGCATGCTATGGACTTGCTATTGCCATGCTTAGCTTCACAAACATGTCTTCTTACTGTTGGTTGCCTTGCCATGCCATGTTTTGCTCTGTAGTGAGTTGCACAAGCTCATCTACATGCCTTCATAATTATGTTCCTGCCATGTTTGAATCTGTATTAAAACTTGCTATGTTTACATGGGTGCCATCATATCTTCTGGTCCTTTTTGGCTTATGGTCAGTAAGGGACTTTTGATCTATGCATTTAGTAGGTTAATGCAATGCCTTTACTTGCCATAATAAGTTCCTGTAACATGTTGTTTGATAGCTCTAAACATTGCATCGTGATGTTATTTTCTGCAAAGTCTGAAATTGTTATAACTTGCAATGTTACCATGTGTGTTTGAGCATGTTCTAGTGATTTCTGGAGATAGCTCAGTGTTCATTTTTTGTAATGCTTTACCTGTATATCATGTTCATGCCTTTTGTTATCATGTTGAGATGCTGTAGCATATTATTTTGATGCTTGCAATATGCCTAGTCGCTGTTTTGGACAGCTTGTCCTTTAAACTTGTATAGTGTGTGTGTGTTGAACCGTTGCTCCGTTTTGAGTGTGCTCTATATGAAACTTGCTTAGAATTGCATGTACTTTCATATTATCATGTTGCATCCTTATTTTGGTGTGTTTGCTTGATGTTTGGGTGCATTTTGTATCAATGCCATGTTTAACTTGTTTTGCTCATATCTTCTAGGCCGTAGCTCCGATCTAATTGAACTTTATATGTAACTTGACTAGAATCTCGTGTAGATCATCTTTGTGCATCTTAATTTGCTGTTTAATAACTTAAACATAAGGGTTATTCAGATCTGGACCAATTTCGAAATATGCATATGAGGACTTACCGGAATTGTTATATGTTGTTCCCGGCCTCATTTAAACTTGCCTTGATGTGTTGCTCTTGTTTTGCATCATCTCTTGCCATGAGTAGCTTCATGTAGCTTGTCATGCATCATGCTTGGTTGTGCATCATGCCTTGTTCATGTGTGGTGTGTTTACCATGTTATGTGCTTCTTTTCAATAGTTCCTGTTTCGTTGCGATCGTGAGGATTCGTTCGTCTACGCTTGGTTCGTCTTCGTGGCTTCATCTTCTTCATGGACTCGTTCTTCTTCCTTGCGGGATTTCAGGCAAGATGACCGCTACCCTGGATCTCACTACTATCATTGCTATGCTAGTTGCTTCGTTCTATCGCTTTGCTTCGCTACCTATCACCTGTTTATCAAGCCATCCCAAATTGCCATGAACCTCTAACCTTTGACACCTTTCCTATGCAAACCGTTGTTTGGCTATGTTACCGCTTTGCTTAGCCCTCTTATAGCGTTGCTAGTTGCAGGTGAAGTTGAAGATTGCTCCATGGTGGACAGGATTTTGGTTGGGACATCACAATATCTCTTATATTATTAATGCATCTATATATTTGGTAAAGGGTGGAAGGCTTGGCCTTTTGCCTGGTGTTTTGTTCCACTCCTGCCACCCTAGTTTCCGTCATACCGGTGTTATGTTCCCGGATTTTGCGTTCCTTACGCGGTCGGGTGATTTATGGGACGCCCTTGACAGTTCGCTTTAAATAAAACTCCTCCAGCAAGGCCCAACATTGGTTTTACCATTTGCCTCACCACCACCTATCCCTTTCCCTTGGGTCGGCCAACCCGAGGGTCATCTTTATTTTAGCTCCCCCAGGCCAATGCTTGTCTAAGTGTTGGTCCAAACCGAGCGATGTCCGGCGCCCCCTGGGCAATCAGGGTCTATGCCAACCCGACGTCTTGCTCATCCGGTGTGCCCTGAGAACGAGATATGTGCAGCTCCTATCGGGATTTGTCGGCACATCAGGAGGCTTTGCTGGTCTTGTTTTACCATTGTCGAAATGTCTTGTAAACCGGGATTCCGAGTCTGATCGGGTCTTCCTGGGAGAAGGTCTATTCCTTCATTGATCGCGAGAGCTTGTCATGGGCTAAGTTGGGACACCCCTGCAGGGTATAATCTTTCGAAAGCCGTGCCTACGATTATAGGCAGATGGGAATTTGTTAATGTCCGGTTGTAGATAACTTGACACCAGATCCGAATTAAAACGCATCAACCGCGTGTGTAGCCGTGATGGTCTCTTCTCGGCGGAGTCCGGGAAGTGAACACGGTTTCTGTGTTATGTTTGACGTAAGTAGGAGTTCAGGATCACTTCTTGATCATTGCTAGCTTCACGAACGTTCCGCTTGCTCTCTTCTCGCTCTTATTTGCGTATGTTAGCCACCATATATGCTTAGTCGCTGCTGCAGCCTCACCACTTTACCCCTTCCTTTCCCTTTAAGCTTTGCTAGTCTTGATACCCATGGTAATGGGATTACTGAGTCCTCGTGGCTCACAGATTACTACAACAACAGTTGCAGGTACAGGTTATGCGATGATCATGACGCGAGAGCGATGTTTGCTTGTCTTGGAGTTCTTCTTCTGCTTCTTCTTCGATCAGGGATAGGTTCCAGGTCGGCAGCCTGGGCTAGCAGGGTGGATGTTGTTTGAGTTTCTGTTTATGTTTCATCCGTAGCTGGATGATGCTCTGATGTATTGTGATGTTGTATTCGTGTGGCATTCTATGCCTTATGTATGTATCCCCATCTATTATGTAATGTTGATGTAATGATATCCACCTTGCAAAAGCGTTTCAATATGCGGGTCTATCCTTGGTGGGACCATCGAGTTCCTTTTGGATAGTGTCGTATATTGGGCGTGACAGTTACTTGGCTTGAGGGCACTTTCGTGGAAACCATTAAGGGGTGGCAATCGGGGTGGTTCTACATCACCGAGCCGCGTGACCCTGAATGGGCAGCGGCCCCCGAATTCAGATCTGGCATCCCCACACGGTTCACCTCCTGGAAAGAGAGCGGCCGGACATGGGGTGATTCGGAGGAGCTGACCGGACTCCAAGCCTGTATCCAAAAGCTAGTGGACAAGAAGCTCAAGCTTGGCAACGTAGTCCAGGTCATGCTCATCCGCCGGATTCTCCCGTGCCAATGACGGGGCTTCAATATGTGGGAGTTCGATCCGCCGTAGCACCAGACTTTGAGCGGGCTCTTTGACACTACATACGAAGATGCCTGGAGGGTGCTGTTTAAGGGCGCCGAGGCCCCAGCATCCGCTACCGAAGATCGCGGATTCAGCTCGCAGCGTCCAGCTGACGAGGTAAGCAATTTTGCCCTTTACGTGACACTTGTTTTCCATAGTTTGACTCTATGCGGGATCTAAACTCCCTCTCCTTTGACAGGACTGGCTGGAGAAGGCTGAACAGACTATCTGTCCGGCCCCATTACCAGAGGACCCAGCGGACGCCCGCTTAACGGGGCTGCTGGCTCCGGCACCCCACTTGGTGCCGGAGAAGAAGGCCAAGAAGAAGGCCACGGGCACTCGGAAGAGTTCCTGTTTTCAGGTGTTATCGGATGATGACTCCGAGGCAGACTCCTCCCACAAAGGCGAGGAGGAGAAGAAGAAAGCCTCTCCCCCAGCGGGGGGAGGGAAGAAAAGGAAGGCTTCCCCAACAAGGGAGGCCGAAGGGTCCAAGAAGGGAAGGACTCCCCCCCCGGACTGCTCTGCCAACGCCGGCGACGACGACGAGGATTGTCCTCCAAGGGCCAAGCCCCTGGCGAGATCGTAAGTATCGGGACTCCCGAATAACTTCATGGTTTTTTTCTTTTCGCCACACAGCGTCTTTCTAATGCCGCATACAACCCTGCAGTCCGCCCAAGGATGATCTTCTCGCTTCGTCGAGCGGGTCCTTAGGTGCGTCGGATATGGATTCTCTTCCGACCGCCTCCACTCCCCGTGATGCGGACGATGCCGAGGTGGGATCCCGAGAAGGGACCCACCAGGAGGAGGAGGACCTGGAGGTGTCGCAGGACAACCTCCCGGACTTTGCACCGGACTCGGCCCCGGAACCCGTAGTGGCTCCGGAGTCCGGCGGGCGGCCCCTTCGTAAGAAGGGCAAGACCGTGACGCCGGCAGCCTCCGTCCAACCGGAGGCGCCGGATAGCTTGCTGGAGGCGCTCAATGGTGCCTCCATCGAAGAGGAACACCGCACTGTTATGAGTGCGGTGATTCAGAAGGTTCAGCTCGCCAAGAGCAGGCTGACCGAAGCCTGCAGCAGCCTTCTAACAGGCTTTGAGGTAAGAATTTTGATATATGTAAAATAGTACGCATAGACAGTAGCCCCTGATGCTCGGTTCGGTGTTCGGAAAGAAAAGCCGGACTGAGGATCTAAAAAGATATACGCAGGAGTCATAAAAAATATGTCAATATGGGATTGCAGGCTATGCTGCTGACCTCTGCCGCACTGACTGCGGAGGTCAATGCGTTGAAGCAAAGCCTCGAGTGGTCCGAGAACGAGCTCGGCCGTGCCAAGAAGCAGCTCGAGGACAAGGAGGGTGAGTAATACCTTATTAAAATTGTACCTTACAGAAAAGGATTTGGTTGCAAGAAAAATGACAAGGATAACGTGGATATTACAGGGGCCACGAACGAGGTGGCAACCCTGAAGGAAGAGGTGTCCGCGGCCGAACGCAATGCGGCCGTGGAGCGCACCGGGCGAGAGAAGCAGGAGGCGCGGGTGGAGGAGGTACAGCAAGAGCTCCAGGCTCTCATGAAAAAACATGAGAGTTTGGAGCGTGACTCGAAGACTCGAGAGTCCGAGCTTGCGACGGCTCTTGAGAGTGCCAAAGCCTCTAAGGCCGAAGCCTATAAGGCCCTCCAGGAAGTCGAGGCGTTGAAGAAAATAGCAGCGGGTAAGGTATTTTTCATGCAAAGTAAGCATGTGAGTGTGAATTACATATCACTTACCCGAATTCGGAGCTCTCCAGGAGCGTTCGCAGATCTGCCCTGCAGCGTGTCCGATGCTGCCGCTTTCTACAGGGCCGAGGAGGGGAGCTCGATGGAGAAGGTCTTCTGGTCTCAGTATGCTGAGGCTGGACATCCGATGCCCCTTAGCGACCAGCTGAAGCAGCTGGTCGAGCTCCACAAGGTGGCCGAATAGGCCATGAAGGGCCTCATAGTTCGGCTGTGGCCTAAGGAGGCCATGCCTAGGAGCTACTTCGGCCTGGTGCGGCGGCTGGTGGATGCGTGTCCATGGGTTGAAGTCATCAAGCACTCCGCCTGTATTGAAGGTGCCCGTCGGGCCCTTGCCCGCGCAAAGGTGCACTGGGGCAAGATGGATGCCCAGAAGCTTGTGACGGATGCGCCACCGCAGGGCAAGGAGCATCGCACGCCCGAGATGTATTATAAAAGTGTCCTGAAGGGTGCCCGCATTATTGCGGGTGAGTGCTCCAAAGATGTAATTTTTGAGTAGACTCGCATTTTGTTATCCTGTGCGCTGGAAACTTTGTTCATATGCGCTAAGCAACGCTTGTTAATTTAAAATATTACCTTCTGTGCGGCTGTTTATCAAATCTGAGAGATGGCAAGTCGTTGGCTTCAGCCCCCATGCCACGAGTGCTGGGGTGTTTGGGATAAATTTGAGCACTCTTGTTCCCATTTTTGGGTCCATCTAGGGAGGTGCTCAACACAACGAACAAGGCAACCGGACTTATAATGCTTGAACTCTCTCACTTAGCCATAGAATTCTATAATTTTAAATTTCGGCGAAGCGCCTAGTATTCGGAAGGCCGAATTTGGGGCGCTATCCACGCCTGTGCCGGACAAAGACGGCTCCTCGCTCTAAGCGGCATAAGTCTTTAGGTACTCGCAAAAAACCTCTCGAACAGCGACCGGCTCGCCTCATCATGACGGTCAATTTTAGCTTTCTCCACTGAGGCGCTCGCCCAGCTCAACTGGAGCGCAATCGTAGTGGTTCTCCCAGTGCTACCTTAGTCGATTCAATGGAACGTAAGGTACCAAAACATGGGAGCCGGGCAAACCCAACTATTGACCCAAGAACATGATTCGGAGCTGATGCATATAATGCTATAAGTTCGGGGTGCCGCACTTGTGAAAGTGTTCGGACTTATCACACCATGATGCGGGAAACATAAGCCCCTGGTGTATTTAGCCGTACCAAAGTGTACGGATGCAACATGTCATAAATGAACATATGTATAAGAAAGAAATGCAAGTGAAAGCAAAAAGGTGTTGCATTGTTTATTCAAGAAAGACTGCTGTGAATGCAGAACGATACAAATGGTGTGATAAGCAAGGGATGGGACTATTAAACATGTCCCCCTCCAGGGGTAGGCTGCGGAATGGTGTATACAACCGATTTAATGCTCGTAATGGAGACCACCTGAATATTTGTAGTAGCCTTTCTCCTTCCCTGGCTGTTGCATCGTGAGTTCGGCAGGTCTGCTGCCGGACAGGGCCTCTGATGAACGGAGTCCTGTGCAAAAAAAGGAAAAAAAAGAATGACACACTTGAGAGCCCCTGGTGTGGTTAAGCCGCATTCTAGGCCTATCGTGGTCGTGCCCCTCCCCCCATGCCCATGGTATCTCCAGAGCGTAATGGTGTACGTGAAGGACCTACCTTGAAATTTTGCAGGGGCTGGGGTTGGGGCCGCACTGCTACGCATGCTCGGAATGTGCCAGGTGGTCTTGTTGTAGGTTACTCCGGGCGCGTTTAGCCGTGTCCGGTCGCTTAACGGCCGGACTCGAGAATTGCCTTAAGAGGCTGCACTGTACTTCTGCCGCGAGAGCCGCTGTATGTTCCTTCGTTCGGAGAGAGCGTTCAGTGTTTCTGTTGACCGTGATGACTCCTCGAGGGCCTGGCATCTTGAGCTTGAGGTATGCATAGTGCGGCACCGCGTTGAACTTTGCAAACGCGGTACGTCCAAGCAGAGCATGATAGCCGCTGCGAAACGGAACTATGTCGAAGATTAACTCCTTGCTTCGGAAGTTATCCGGGGATTCAAAGACCACTTCCAGTGTAACTGAGCCTGTACAACTGGCTTCTACACCTGGTATGACGCCTTTAAAGGTAGTCTTGGTAGGTTTAATCCTTGAGGGGTCGATGCCCATTTTGCGCACTATATCCTGATAAAGCAGGTTCAGGCTGCTGCCGCCGTCCATCAAGACTCTGGTGAGGTGAAATCCATCGACGATTGGGTCTAAAACCAATGCGGCGAATCCGCCGTGGCGGATGCTGGTGGGGTGGTCCCTTCGGTCAGAAGTGATTGGGCAGGAGGACCATGGGTTGAACTTCGGGGCAACAGGCTCCATCGCATATACATCCCTGAGTGCACGCTTTCGCTCCCTTTTGGGTATGTGTGTTGCGTATATCATGTTCACCGTCCGCACTGGTGGGGGGAAACCCTTCTGTCCTCTATTGTTCGGCGGTCGGGTCTCTTCCTCGTCATCGCTATGTAGCCCCTTGTCGTTGTTTTCGGCAATTAACTTGCCTGCCTGCTTGAATACCCAATAGTCCCTGTTGGTGTGGTTGGCTGGCTTTTCGGGGGTGCCGTGTATCTGGCACGAGCGGTCGAGTATTCGGTCCAAATTGGACGGACCCGGAGTAGTTCTTTTGAATGGCTTTTTCCGCTGACCGGGTTTAGAGCCTCTGAATCCGGCATTGACTGCCGTATCCTCACTATTATCGCCGTTAATGCGGCGTTTGTTTTTGTTGCGACGCGACCTGCTATTGCGGTCCTTGATATCCGGACTGCCAGAATTTTTGCTGAGGTTGCTGCTGCGTGCTAGCCAGCTGTCCTCACCCGCGCAGAAGCGAGTCATGAGTGATGTGAGGGCTGCCATGGATTTCGGCTTTTCCTGTCCCAGGTGCCGGGCAAGCCACTCGTCGCGGATGTTATGTTTGAAGGCCGCGAGGTCCTCCGCATCTGGATAGTCGACGATTTGGTTTTTCTTGGTTAAGAACCGTGTCCAGAATTGTCTGGCCGATTCGTCTGGCTGCTGAATTATGTGGCTTAGGTCGTCAGCGTCTGGTGGTCGCACATACGTGCCTCGGAAGTTATCGAGGAATGCAGCTTCCAGGTCTTCCCAACTCCCAATTGACTCTGCTCGCAAGCTGTTAAGCCAATGCCGGGCTGGTCCTTCAAGCTTGAGTGGGAGATATTTGATGGCGTGAAGATCATCACCGCGGGCCATGTGGATGTGAAGGAGATAGTCTTCGATCCAAACCGCGGGGTCTGTTGTGCCATCGTAAGATTCAATATTCACGGGTTTAAACCCTTCGGGGATTTGATGATCCATTACTTCATCTGTGAAGCATAGTGGGTGTGCGGCGCCTCTGTACTGGGCGATATCACGACGGAGTTCAAAAGAGCTTTGTCTATTTTGTTCGGCCCAGCTGGACTTACTGTGTCCGGCGCGATGGTTGTCGTCACGTATCATGGGGCGCCCACGCGATCCATAGATCGATCTTGATTGTCTTGCCTTATCCTCCAATATATCTCGCAAGTCCAGAGTGTTCCCCTGTGGCCTTGTGCTTTTCGAGCGATGCCGGGGTACGGTTTTAGTGGAGGGCCTAGAGGCCTCTCTGTCGCGGCCACGGGGTGGTCGGTCAGCCGTATTGTCTTCTGGTGATGCAGGTTCATATGCCTCCTCCTCTAATCGGGGGAGCAGCTTGCGTTTAGGATAGCTTTTGGAGGGGCGTTCGAGCTCATGCTCTTCGGCTGCGAGGACTTCAGTCCATCTGTCAGCTAGCAGATCTTGATCAGCTCTAAGCTACTGCTGCTTTTTCTTGAGGCTGTTTGTCGTGGCCATAAGCCTGCGTTTAAAACGCTCTTGTTCGACGGGATCCTCAGGCATGACGAATTCGTCGGCGTCGAGGCTTGCCTCGTCTTCGGAGGGAGGCATGTAGTCCTCTACCTCTTCTTCTGCCGGCCTCTCATGAGGGCTGGCGTCTCCGTCCTCTTGTGCTGAATCTTGCTGGAGGGGTTGTCATCGGCACTGTCTGGGGTGTTATTATCTCCGGTGCCGGAATCTCCATTCTTGCTATGGCGGGATTTAGAGCGGCGCCGCTGACGCTGGCGCTTGGGCTGTTTCTTGGAGGGGTCATCCTCAGCTGTTCCTTCGCCATTCCCATCCTTTGGGATATCCACCATATATATGTCATATGATGAGGTGCCTTTCCAGTGCCCAGTAGGCGCTGGTTCTTGGTCGTCTCCAGCATCGTCGTCCATACCGTCGATGTCTTCGGAGTCGAAGTCTAGCATGTCGGTTAGATCGTCGACAGTGGCTACTAAGTGGGTGGTGGGTGGGCTTTGAATTTCTTCGTCGTCCGCATCCCAACCGTCCTGACCGCAGTCTGGCCAGGGCTCTCCTGATAACGAGAGATACTTTAGCGAACTCAAGATGTCACTGAAAGGTGAGTGTTGAAAGATGTCCGCGGCGGTGAACTCCATGATCGGCGCCCAATCGGATTCGATCGGAGGGGGCGCAGGAGGTTCGGAGTCCGGCGAGGAGTCCGACACCTCGGAGTCACGAGCTTCATGAGGGACAAGGTCAGTGTTCGGCTCTATCGCCGTAGTGGTTGCAGCCCCTGAGGCGGTGTCTAGCCAGCCATCCTCGATCTGCGCAGCCGGCTCCGAATTGAAGATCGGAGCAGACTCGAGTGCGGCCTCCAGGGTACTGTCCGGCTGCAGAGCTAAATCATGTCCATCGTGACAGTGCGGCACGCTCGGCTGTGGCTCGAATCCATCGAAGATCAAGTCCCACGGATGTCAGCCGTGAAGTTCAAACTTCCAAATCTGACCTGACGGCCAGGGGCGTAGCTTTCGATCTGCTCCAGATGGCCAAGCGAATTGGCCTGCAGTGCAAAGCCACCGAATACAAAGATCTGTCCAGGGAGGAAGGTCTCACCCTGGACTGCGTTGTGGTTGATGATCGAAGAAGCCATCGAGCCTATCGGTGACGACACAGAGGAACTCTCAATGAAAGCACCAATGTCGGTGTTAAAACCGGCGGATCTCGGGTAGGGGGTCCCGAACTGTGCGTCTAGGCGGATGGTAACAGGAGACAAGGGACACGATGTTTTACCCAGGTTCGGGCCCTCTTGATGGAGGTAAAACCCTACGTCCTGCTTGATTAATATTGATGATGTGTGTTACAAGAGTAGATCTACCACGAGATCAAGGAGGCTAAACCCTAGAAGCTAGCCTATGGTATGATTGTTGTTCGTCCTACGGACTAAAGCCATCCGGTTTATATAGACACCAGAGAGGGCTAGGGTTACACAGTGTCGGTTACAATGGTAGGAGATCTACATATCCGTATCGCCAAGCTTGCCTTCCACGCCAAGGAAAGTCCCATCCGGACACGGGACGAAGTCTTCAATCTTGTATCTTCATAGTCTTGGAGTCCGGCCGATGATGATAGTTCGGCTATCCGGACACCCCCTAGTCCAGGACTCCCACAGTTATGTTTATTCTTTATGGCATACGTATCATCACAATAATCATCATAAATAGGAGGCATGCTTTCATCATAATAAATTTGCTCATAAAAACTCGGGAGGCTAAAAATATCATCTTCATTAAACGTATCATCCCCAAGCTTGGGACAAACATTATTTGCAACAAATATATTCTCAAACATGCCATTCTCATCAAACATAGCATCCCCAAGCTTGGGCCTTTTCATATCATAAGCATAATCACTCTCATCATTAATAGTAAGGATAGCACCAATAGTATAGCAATTATCATCATCACAATGAGTAATAGGAGCAACATCATTTGGGAGGATACCTTTCTACCTTTGCTTCTCCATCTTTTATTTTTCTTCTTCACATCATGTGTGGGTTTAACCCTCTTTTTTGAGCTCCTTATTAATGAGATTGGTTGAATAGAAAGCTCCTCGTTACCTGATTCATCATAAGAAATAATAGGAGGATATTGGGAAGTCTCTTCCCTCTCATTAGTATTTTCTTCATCTTCTATTTGCTTTCTTTTCTTTATGTAATTGGCAATATAAGGATTTTCAATGCAATTCACCGCACAATACATATAAATTTCTTCTAGATCAAAATCAAGAACTTTATCAGGGACAATTTTGGAAAATCTTTTGTCGTGGGGAAACTGGCGGTCCACGAACACCTATGCGACCGGAGCCCCTTTCGGTTCGGCGGGGGGAGGAGATCGCACGAAGAGCAGATCGAGGCGAAGCACACGAGCAGTTTACCCAGCTTCGGAGCTCTCCGGAGAGATAATACTCCTACTGCTGCTTGTTTGTGTGTATTGAGTGCTTCGAATGTTCCAAACCTACGAACCCCCTCTACGTTGCGCAAGGGCCTCCTTTTATATGCTAAAGGGGTCACCGACAGGTGGCAACGTAGGCGAGGGTAAAAATGGAAAAGAGAGTTGCGGTTGGTGCAACTACCTGTACAGTGCATCCTACCTACCTCTGACGGCAGGGGACAAAGGCATTAAATGCCCGTCTGTGTCGCCCAAACAGTGCAAAAATGGACCATCAGAGGCGCCACCGCTTGCCACGATGGTAATCTTGCATGCCACCGCGCACCGCTGGCTACACAGCCTTCCGCCACGCGTGCCTGGAAAGGCCCCAGGGCGACACGTTGGCGGATGCGCTGGAGCGTGGGTACAGGGTGGTTGGCTGGCCGCGGCAAGCACCTTGCCGCGGTCGTTGTCTTGTCGCGTCCGGAAGCTTGTCGCTCACCGGGCCCTGCCGGAACGTGTGGCGCGTCGCGGCAAGTTCCTTGAAATGCCTTGTCTGGCCTTCCCGGCAAGCTCCTCTTGCCGGGGCCTTGTCTCCTTGGCCTAAACATTTTGCTCTTGAATGGCCGGTTGGCCTTCCCAGCAAGCTCCTCTTGCCGGGTGCCTTTGTGCTCTTGAATTGCTCTAAGGGAACCATGGAGGATCTTTGGTGATCACCCGGCAAGCCTTGCCGCGGGGCGCTGCAACTGCCCGTGCACAAGTTCGGCATACTAGGGTACCCCTACTCTAGTACACCGACAGGAGCCCCCGGGCCTGGGCCACACACGGTGCCGAGCGCTGTTGGGCCAGGCCCAAAATAGTGCACGGGCACGCGCGGCTTGGGTTATGCCGCAACTTACTCCGCCCCCACCACGCCCTCCCCAACGGCATGCGTCGAATGCGGCATCGTGGGAGTGATCATGGGGGTTTCTTTAATCGGAAGGACGAAACATGCGCCCCCTCCCTCTTTATAAGCAGGGGAAATAGGGGCAGTTCGTTCATCCTGCCGTTTGTTGCTTCGAATCTCAAAAGCTCCGCCGCTCTCCCCTTCTTCTCGAAGCCGAGAGAGAGCAGCGCTCCGCCCCCCATTGCCACCAGCACCACCAACGCCGTCGACCTCCCTCACCACCTCCGCCATGGCTCCGAAAGCCGACAAGGGGAGGGGTGTGAAGTCGGCCGAGGCGCAGCGGCTCGTGGCGCTGCGGAAGGAGCGGGCGATCTTCTCCCCCCATCTCGGCGCGAAGGAGCTGAGGGAGTACTTCTACCTCTTCTGGTCGACGGAGACGCGAGCGCATCCGCGCACGAGGGTGCTTCCGGCGACCGCTTCGGAATTAGCTCGAAACGGGTACCCATTCTTCGCGTTGTTCTTCAATTGCGGGCTCTGCCCGCCCTTCTTGGAGTTCTTCTGCGACATCATGAACACGTACGGGCTCCGCCTCCTAGACTTCACCCCCAACGCCGTTCTGACAATGGCAGTTTTCGCACATCTCTGCGAAAACTTTGTCGGAGTCCACCCAAATTTAGCCCTTTTCCGCCACTTCTTCATGCCTTGGGTCGAGAGAGGAGAGCCGCTTGCCGGAGGGATAGCCTGGATCTCGAGAGTCGGCAAGAAGGAGGCGTATCTGGAGGGTGAGCTTCGCAGCAAGTGGGAGGAGTGGAGGGCGGAGTGGTGTTGGATCGTCGAGGAGAACCCGTAGCCGTTCACTGCCGTGCGCCAAGCCCCAATAGTGCGCGGCAACGATTGGAGCAACGTGGCCCCGGAAGACGAGAGGCTGAAGATCGCTGTTACCAGAATCCTCCGCCTCAGGCATGCCGGGCTTACCGTAGGCGCAGTTGGCGCAGATTTCCTTCGCCGCCGCATCGCCCCCCTGCAGGAGAGGGGGAGGCCCGCCTGGGAGTTCAAGAACTCGGCGGATATCATGAGGCTGCGGCCAGGCCTCAATTTCAACTTCACCGTCCTGGAGCTGGACGCGACGCTGCCGGAGTTGTTCAAGCGCGACCCCCAACACCCATTCACGTTGCCGCGGGGCGTCGTACCGCTGTGCAACAACTCGTCGCTCGACCGGATCCGTGCCATGATGCCGTTGTGCGATTCGCACGGAATCGCACCAACTTGGCAAGAGCCTGCGGATGACGTTGTGCGGGCGTTCTTCGACAATTTAGAAGAAGTGTCGGTTCGCACCGACGAGCAGAAGAGCCTCACCCGCGACACCACTGAAACGGAGCTGCAGCTCATCGCCACCAGGGCGGAAGAGGCTGCGGCAGCAGCTGCCGCAGGTGAGTTCGGGTTCACCGTGGAGGAGGCAGAGGCAGCAGAGGCGACAAGCCTTGCCGAGCGCGAGGAGTTTGTCGGCGAGGACGAAGAGCTTGTCGGGCTTGAAGACGAACCGAACGAGCCCGGCGAGGAAGACCTTGTCGGGCCCGTTCCTTCGGACAGCCTGCCACAAGTAGAGCCCTCAGCCGCACCAAGAAGGCGTCTCCGTAGGGCCGGGGACGCAGCGGGGCGGCAAACGGGTCAACAACCGCCACAGCGCACGACGCGCTCCACCGCGACCTGCTCTGTTACCGCGGGAGCACCTCCCGCCGCTGCAGCAACTGGAGTGGGGCCTTCCCGGACCACTGCTACTGCCCCTGTCAAGCGGGCAAGGGAACCCACTCCTCCACCTCGCCGTACCGGAGGTGGGCCGGATTTCGACCTCTCCGCGCTAAGCTCCGACGAGGAAGAGGAAGAGTAAGTTTCTTCATTGCACTCATAATTCTTCAATCTTGTTGTTTTTGTCTTTTATCTGACTTGCTTCAATCTGAACCTATTCCTTTTCAGGACGCTGGCCCAGAGAGCGGCGAAGAGAGCCAAGGCCCCGGTGATTGTCATCGAGGATGATATCACCGTGTCAGCGGGAGGTGTATCTCAGACCACCTTGACGGACCCGGCAACTACTCCTCAGAGCAGCCCCCAGCGCAGCCCCCAGCGTAAGTTTATAGTTTGCTTCTTGCTGACAGGCGCTTGTGGGTGCTTTTTCTTTGCTGATATCTTGTCTGTTGAATTTGTGTAGGAGCAGAGCAGCCTCACCAAGAGGGCCCGGAGACCGCTCTCGAAGCGCCATCTGCTTCGACTATGCCGCCGAGGGAGGGCTCCCCGGTAAGGGAGCGCTCCCCGGCAAGGGAGAACTCTCCGGCAAGGGGCAGTTCCCCAGCAAGGGACGGCACTAGCGATCCTCCGGTGGTTGAGACCACGACTGCGGATCCCAGCTCAGGTAATCCACTTGCCTGAGAACTTCCCTTGGGTTCTTCTTCTTCTGATTTTCTCTTTGAGTATTTGCTTGACTTTTCTCTCTCCTCCGTTCTTCAAATCCATCTGCCGCAGAGCCGATGGAGACCGAGGCCGCCGACGAGGGGAACATCGCCGCCACCAAAGGAGAGGTCGGTGCTGACGAGCCCGCCGGCGAGGAGGCCGCCAAGGCTGCCGCCGCAGAAGTAGGCGAGGGGTCTGGCGATCGTACTGACGGCCCCGAGGCCGCAGGAGCGCCAGGCGCTGCACCGACCACCGATCCCTCCGCTGCTGCTGCCGCGTCGGACTCTCAGGAGCCTCAGCCCGGCACCTATCTAAAGGCCGGAGACGGGATTTTCATCAAGCTCCCCTGGGCATCAAGCTCCAGGGCGCCGGTCAAGGGGGAGATCTTTGATGGTGAAGTGCTCGCCTCCGCCGGGCTGTCGTTGGTCGACACGCCAGGTAGCAGCGACGAGCCTGAAGAGGAGCGGTTGTTGCGAAGACTGACGTCGCTCTACCACGCCCGGCAAGCCAAACTGGCGTCCCGGGAGGCGCTTGTCGCGAAGGCGGGAGTAGACATGGAGAAGCGCGCGAAAGAGCTCCGAAGCGCCAACCAAGAAGCTCTCCGGTCTATGGCACAGGAGCGGGAGCAGCTTGCCGAGGAGCGCACGGCCTTCCTCCTCGAGAAGGCCGAAGCTGAGGAGCAGCAACGGCTGGCTGCCGAGAAGCAGGCCGCGCGGGAAGGTGAGCTGGTGCAGCGGAAGGCCTACCTCGATAGCTATGAGGAGGAGGTTGTCGCGCGCGAGCAAGCACTCGGCGGGGCCCTCAAGGAAGCAAGGGACGCTGCCGCAGCTGCTGAGGCCGCCAAGAAGGAGTTGGAGGTGAAGGTGACGCAGTTGGAGGCCGATCTGAAGGCGAACGGCGAGGAGCTTGCCGCGCTCAAGCGCGAGCGTGAGAAGGATGCTGCCGCTCATGGTGAGCTGCAAGGTCTTCTCGCTGAGAGGGGCAAGGAGCTCAGCGCCGCCAAGGACTCCAATGCTGATCTGGAGCTGAAGCTGGCCACGCTGACCCAGTCACTGGACGGCGCCAAGGAGCGGGAGGTGGCCTTGTCGGAGAAGATCAAGGCCGATGAGGCGCTGTTGGCGAGTATTGCCATCACCCATAACTCGTTCAGGGAGACGGTGGAGCACTGGACCGAGGGTCTAGTGAATATCGCCGCAGTCATCGATGGGAGCTGGCGCAGCTGGGGATGGAGGACTTTGGGTATCCTTCCGACGAGCATCTCCAGCCCAGCGCCAAGCTCAGCTTGTTCTTCAAGGGCGTGGCGATGGCCCTCCAGCAGCTCCGGGAGAAGATCCCAAAGCAGCTGGCCGACGAGTCACGCAGGATCTGCGCAGGAGCTCTTTAGAAGGTGCTGGTGAAGGTGGCCTTCCGCAACCCAGGCCTCAACTTCACCAACGTCCTCAAGTCCCTGCCGGCAGATGCTGATCTTGAAGCCCTCAAGGCCCTTGTCGCACCCATTGTGGACAAGGTGAGCGGAATCAAGAGGGTTGAAGGCGACCGCGTAGACTAGGCCGCCCGTTGTATCTTTTTCTTGTTGCTGCAGCGTTATGTCATGAGAACAATCCATTAGACCCGACAAGTTACCTTGTAATATAACTCTATTTTGGGTATCGATTGCAATGTTACTTCCTTTACTTGATTCCCTCCTTTGTATGTTTTTACCCTACGCTTTTAGGGAACTTGCCGGCGCAGGCACCTGAGCCGCGAGCGCTGAGTGCGGAACGTCAGCAGCCCGCTGGCGATGCTGCTTCCGGCAAGAAACCTTGTCGCGAACTAGTTGCAGCTCACTTAGGTTGTTGAGCGGACTCGAAACAAAGTAAGGGCGCAACCAGTTACGAGTTGGTTCCTCCGCGCACAGGTTTTCCATACAAAAGATGATCGTTCGAGGAAGATAACTTAAAAAAAATTAAAACTGATTGCTCAAACTTTGGCAACTTAGCTTTTCTGTCGTCTGCTTCCCGGCAAGGCGAAACTTCCTTGAACGAGGCCCTGCCCACACCATTATCTTCTCCTTCCCCCCCGGCAAACTTGTGTGCGAGGGAACCTTCCTCTCCTTTGAGAAAAAGAAAGAAGAGAAAATAACGATATGGAGCCTTATGGCTCATTACTGCTTACCGAGGCAGATGCTGCACAAAGTGTCAAATAACATATGCAAAGATAGAAAGCATGAAATTGACAAGATGTGCGGAGCACATGAGCTTTACTTATGCACGGGATGTGCGCCCGGCTTTGTACAAAGGATTACATGCAACATCGGCAAGACTTGTACAAAAGGTGGTTGCCGGAACAGGTTCCGGCAACCGCGCCCTATGGGTAAAACTTACGAAGATGCTCAATGTTCCAGGAGTTGCTCACCGGAATGCCATCTTCGGTCTCAAGGCGGACAGCGCCAAGCCTCGTGACTCGTTTCACCCGGTAAGGGCCTTCCCACTTCAGCGTCAACTTGTTGGAATTCTTGGTGGACTGAACGCGCCGAAGAACAAGGTCGCCTTCCTCGAGACTTCTGGCATTAACTTTGCGGCTATGGTAGCGGCACAAAGCTTGCTGATATCGAGCAGCTCGTACAGCAGCCTGAAGACGGTCTTCCTCAAGGAGCAGCGCGTCATCTTGCCGCAGCTGCTCTTGCTCAAACTCATCATAAGCGAGCACTCAAGGCGAGTCGTATACGAGTTCCGTGGGGAGAACTGCCTCGGCTCCATAGACTAGAGCAAAGGGTGTCTGGCCAGTGGCTCGATTTGGCGTCGTCCTGATCGACCAAAGAACCACCGGCAGCTCCTCGATCCAGTTCCTTCCGCACTTGTGCAGCCTGTCGAAAGTTCTGGTCTTGAGTCTGCGCAGCACTTCAGCGTTTGCCCTCTCCGCTTGACCGTTGCTTCTCGGATGAGCAACAGAAGCGAAGCAGACCTTGGCGCCAAGATCTTGGACATACTGCATGAAGGTGCGACTCGTGAATTGTGTGCCGTTGTCGGTGATGATCCTGTTAGGGATCCCAAAACGGCAAACAATCGACCTGAAGAACTTGACTGCTGACTGTGCTGTCACCTTCCTCACTGGTTCCACTTCCGGCCACTTTGTGAACTTGTCGATTGCGACGTACAAGTACTCAAAGCCCCCGACAGCTCGGGGGAAGGGGCCGAGGATGTCGAGCCCCCAGACCGAAAATGGCCAGGATAAAGGGATTGTCTGGAGAGCTTGAGCTGGCTGGTGTACCTGCTTGGAATGGAACTGGCACGCTTCACACTTGGTTACTTGTGCAGTTGCATCCTGGAGGGCTGTCGGCCAAAAGAAACCTTGCCGGAAAGCTTTGCCGGCAAGTGCTCTGGCGCCAATGTGGTGACCACATATGCCTCCATGTATCTCTGGCAACAGCTTCTGTCCATCTTCCCGGTGAATACACTTCAATTTCACACCGTTGAGTCTTCTTCTGTACAGTGTGTTGTCGACAAACTGGTACATACTTGACTGCCGGGCTACTCTTTCCGCTTCTTCTTGCTCTTCGGGAAGTTCTCCTGTCTGAAGGAAACGGACAATCTGCTGTGCCCATGCTGGAGCTTGTGGCTCGACAACAAGGACTAAAGGCACATCTGCTGCTGCGGGAACATCCGCTTCTACGGCGAGAACCTGCGGTTCAGCCGGAGCTTGATGTTCCCCGGCAAGCTTGCCGGAGCAAAACTTGTCGGGAGCGTCTGCTTCAACGATACAAGCCCTAGGACTTGCCGGAGCAGACTGCTCCTCAGCACTCTTGGCGTTGATCTTGGGGTTCTTCTTGGCAGCGGCTTCGGGGAGCTCTGCCGGAAAGTAGTCGCCAGAGATCAACTTCCTCTTCTTGCTCTGTCCAGTTGTTGGTGTCACAGACGGTTGAGTCAGCTTGAGCACAAAGATCCCTGGTTCCACAGGTAACTTTAGGGCAGTGCACTTTGACAGGCCATCGGCTATGTCATTCTGAGCCCTTGGAACATGTTCCATTTGTAGGCCTTCAAAGTGCTCCTCTAGCTTTCTCACTTCATCCACGTAAGCTTCCATCAACGGACTCTGATAATTCTTGTTTACTTGTCGGACGACAAGCTGCGAGTCACCCCTGACAATAAGCTTCTTGATCCCAAGGTCAGCCGCGATCCTGAGGCCGGCAAGAAAACCTTCATACTCTGCAGTATTGTTTGTCGCTTGCTCCTTGGGAAAGTGCATCTGGACTACGTACTTGAGGTGCTCTCCGGTGGGTGCGACAAGTAGTACGCCCGCACCGGCGCCTTGCAACGAGAAGGCACCTTCAAAGTACATCAGCCACTCTTTGCTTGCTTCCTTGACGGGGATGCTTGTTTCTGGAATTTCTTCGTCTGGTGTTGGCGTCCATTCTGCTATGAATTCCGCCAATGCTCTGCTTTGGACAGTTGCAGTACTCTCAAACTTGAGACCGAAGCTTGACAGTTCCAGTGCCCACTCGACTATCCTGCCCGTTGCTTCTGGATTTTGCAGTATCCTCTTCAACGGGAAATGAGTGAAAACTGTTATCTCATGTGCTTGGAAGTAATGGCGCAGCTTTCTTGAGGCCATGAGGAGGCCGAATAGCAATTTCTGCACACCAGAGTACCTTGATCTAGCCCCCTGCAGAAGGGAACTGACAAAGTAAACTGGGCGCTGCACCATTCTTCTGTGCACCTTCTCAGGCGTCTACGTAGATCCATCCTTGTCGGGACCAGAGCTTGCCGATGAAGCCCCCTGCTCGTCGCTGGATGCACCTGCCTTGGTCGCTGGCTCATCATCCGCCTCCCTCTCCGCTACTAATGCAGCACTAACCACTTGATTGGTTGCCACTATATACAGCAGCAACTTCTCTTGTGGCTTAGGTGCGACAAGTATTGGAGTGGAGGATAGGTATCTCTTTAAGTCCTGCAGCGCAGCCTCCGCTTCCGGAGTCCGTTTCATTGGACCTGCCTTTTTCAAAATTTTGAAAAATGGCAGGGCGCGCTCAGCAGACCTAGAGATAAACCTGCTGAGAGCAGCCACACAACCGGCAAGCCTTCGTACATCCTTGACGCTCTTCGGGGCTTCAATTTGCTCAATGGCCTTGATCTTGTCGGGATTGGCTTCAATCCCCCGCTGAGACACGAAGAATCCGAGAAGCTTGCCAGAAGGGACTCCAAACACGCACTTCTCGGGGTTGAGCTTGAGGTTGATCTTGCGCAGATTTGCAAAGGTCTCATCTAAATCTTGGATCAGAGTAGCCTTATCCTTGCTCTTGACCACTATGTCATCCATGTAGGCTTCTACATTTCTGTGTATCTGTGGCTCAAAAGCATAATGGACTACCCTTGCAAATGCTGAACCAGCATTCTTTAAACCAAAGGGCATCCGTACGAAACAGTACGTGCCACATGGGGTGATGAATGCGGTCTTCTCCTCATCCTCTTCTGCCATGAAGATCTGATGGTATCCTGAGTATGCATCAAGAAATGAAAGCAAGTCACATCCAGCTGTGGAGTCAACAATCTGGTCGATGCGCGGCAAGGGAAATGGGTCTTTGGGACAAGCTTTATTGACATCGGTGAAGTCTATACAAAGCCTCCATTTCCCATTTGCCTTGCGCACGACTACAGGATTGGCCAGCCACGTAGGATGGAGCACTCCTCTGACAAGGCCTGCTGCTTCCAATTTCTTGATTTCTTCTGCTATGAACTCTTGGCGCTCCACTGCTTGCTTCCTGATTTTTTGCTTGACAGGCCGCGCATGAGGACAGAGGGCAAGGTGGTGCTCAATTACTTTCCTGGGAACACCGGGGATGTCAGACGGTTGCCATGCAAACACGTCGATGTTCGCCCGCAGGAAAGCAACGAGCGCGCTTTCCTATTTAGGGTCGAGCGTGGCACTGATGGTGAAGGTACCACCAGTGCCGTCCTCCTTGGTGGACACCTTCTTGATCTCTGGTGGAACTGCCATCATCTTCTTACACTTGCCGGTGGAGCCCGATGGTGCGTCCTCGACGGTAGCGCAGCACTCCGAAGAGGTGCGCTTGCCGGAGTGGGCATCAGAGCTCTTGCCGGACTTGGTCTTCTTCGCCCCGGGAGCTTCAGCGGCAAGTGATCTGCGATCTGCTGCGGCTGCTGCTTCCCGGTAAATCTTGTCGGCACAGATAAGAGCATCCTTCTTGTCACCAGGGACAGAAATGACACTTATCGGGCCTGGCATCTTCAGTACATTGTAAGCATAGTGAGAGGCTGCCATGAACTTGGCGAGTGCTGGACGGCCAAGGATTCCATTATAGGGCAATGGGAAGTCAGCAACGTCAAAAGTGACCCTCTCAGTTCTGAAATTCAACTTGCTGCCAATTGTCACCGGCAGCGTGATCTTTCCCTTCGGCTTGCTCCTTCCCGGATTGATTCCTTGAAATGTGCCGGTCTCTTCGAGCTCGCTGTCAGGGATTTGGAGTTTCTGGAGCACCGCGGAAGAGATCAAGTTCAAGCCGGCCCCGCCGTCAACTAGCATCTTTGTGACTTTGAGGTTGCGGATAGTTGGTGAAACCAACATCGGCAAGCACCCGACCGCAGTTATGCGATCAGGGTGGTCCTCAATATCAAAGATGATAGGCGTGCTGGACCACTTCAGAGGCTTGCGTGACTCGATGGGTGGTTCTGCTGCATTGACTTCCCGCACCCACTGTTTGAGCTGGCGGTGTGAAGTATGCAGAGAAGCACCACCGTCAACGCACAGGACCTCGGTGGCTTTCTGAAACTCTTGCTCGTCGGCCTCATCATCTTCTATGTCTTCATCGTCGTCTTCATCTTCATCTTTTTCACGGACGCAGGGAGGTCTGTCTCCTTGCCGCTGCTTGGCCTTGCCGCGGCGTCCTCCCCGGCCGGGACGTTTCTTGCCTGCTCCTCCAGCACCTTCCTGGGCTTTCTTCTTGTCGTGTCGCTCGTACTCGGCTTTCTGCAGCTCAACAAGCTGCTCAACCTTCTTGCAACTCTGGAGGTCATGGCCCTTGGTGCGGTGGATCTTGCAGTAGTGCTTGTCGTTGCCGCCCTGCTTGTCGGCGACCACCACAGCCTGGTTGCCGGAGCTGCCAACCTTGGCTTCCTTGGCGCCACCTCCGCTGCTGGACTGCTCAACGACTAGCACGTCTTTGCCTTTCTTCTTCCTATTGTTCCGCTGCCGGTTTTTCTTTGCCGGGGCGGTCCCATCACTATCAGATCCTGCTACTTCCGCATTCTCTCCAGGGAACCTCCTCCCCTCCTCAGCACGTGCACACTTGTCGGCCAGGGCATATAGCTCACTGACGTCTCTGATCTTGCACATCGCCATCTCCTCCCGCATCCTGCGGTTCCGCATGTTCTGATGGAACGCGCTGATCACCGCGGCTGGGTGGACATCTGGGATGTTGTGCTGCACGCGGCTGAATCTCTGAATATACTTGCACAGGGGCTCTCCTTCCTTCTGGGCAAGCAGATGAAGGTCACTCTCTTGGCCATGAGGCTTGTGGCCGCCTATAAAGGCGCCAACAAACTGATGGCAGAGATCTGCCCAGGAAGATATGGAGCCGTCCGGCAAGTGCATGAGCCAGGATCTGACATTGGGCTTGAGTACCAGAGGGAAGTAGTTGGCCAGGATCTTGTCGTCCCGCCCCCCAGCAGCTTGCACCACGATGGTGTAGATGCTGAGGAACTCCGATGGATGCGTCTGGCCATCGTACTTCTCTGGTACGTCTGGCTTGAAGTTTTTCATGCTGGGCCACTGGACTTGCCGCAGCTCACGGGTGAATGCAGGGCAACCTACCGCGTACGGCAAGTCACCTGGTTCCCCTGGCGCATGCATGTCGACAATGGGCCCAGCGCACTGGTCGGATTGACGCCATGCTTCTCTTCGGCGCTCGATGCGAGTCCGAGCATCTTCTTGCTGGCGTTCATGAAGAACTTGGCGCTGATCGCGGTGAGCTCGCGGATCCATGACGCAGTGGAGTCGCTGTCGACGTGGATCCGACGAGTCGGCGACCTTGGCCTTCGGGATGGAGAGTGCATGGTGGTTGCACCCCCTCTGGTTTCGTCGCCATCGGCTCGCGCCTGGCAACCTTGCCGCGGCAGCGACGCGCTCGGTTGCCGCGGAGTGTCGCCGTTGGCAAAGCCGATGAGACTCTGGATGGTGGCCCTCCATTCATCGATCTTGTCTGATGTCGGAGGGTAATCCAGGAGCAGTTGAGCTCGCGCCAGAGCTTCCGCTCGAGTGGTGGGTGGCAGTGGCGAACGATGCGAGGAGCGGGATATGCTCGGACTTCTAACTATGTTAGAAGGAGCAGCATCCTGTCCCGGCGACCGTGCCACGCTCGTGCCAGCATGTTGGCGTGCATGCTGATCTTGAGCCTCCCGAGATCCACCAGCTCGATCCTGGTCCAACGAGCGTATGGTACGGCGAATACCATGACGCTGTTGGTCCCGCGCCTCCTGAGACGGGCGCGGTGCATGGACGGACATCGAGGTCTGCGGAGCCTTGTCCTTGAACTTGGCAGCACCGTGGGCTCCCTCGCCGATGTCCGTTCTTCCTCCGGTGTCCACCCCACCACCCGTTTACTCCGGCGGCGGTGGGATCGACGCGGATGGAACTGCTGCCTCCGAAGCCTTCTTCTTCGGTGGCATGTTGATGAAGAAAATGAAGATCTAGCTCGTGTGAACGCCGGATCAGGTTCACACAACCTCGACGCCCCCTACCTGGTGTGCCAAAGATGTCGTGGGGAAACTGGCGGTCCACGAACACCTATGGGACCGGAGCCCCTTTCGGTTCGGCGGGGGGCGGAGATCGCACGAAGAGCAAATCGAGGCGAAGCACACGAGCAGTTTACCCAGCTTCGGAGCTCTCCGGAGAGATAATACTCCTACTACTGCTTGTTTGTGTGTATTGAGTGCTTCGAATGTTCCGAACCTACGAACCCCCTCTACGTTGCGCAAGGGCCTCCTTTTATATGCTAAAGGGGTCACCGACAGGTGGCAACGTAGGCGAGGGTAAAAATGGAAAAGAGAGTTGCGGTTGGTGCAACTACCTGTATAGTGCATCCTACCTACCTCTGACGGCAGGGGACAAAGGCATTAAATGCCCGTCTGTGTCACCCAAACAGTGCAAAAAGGGACCGTCAGAGGCGCCACCGCTTGCCACGATGGTAATCTTGCATGCCACCGCGCACCGCTGGCTACACAGCCTTCCGCCACGCGTGCCTGGAAAGGCCCCAGGGCGACACATTAGCGGATGCGCTGGAGCGTGGGTACAGGGTGGTTGGCTGGCCGCGGCAAGCACCTTGCCGCGGTCGTTGTCTTGTCGCGTCCGGAAGCTTGTCGCTCACCGGGCCTTGCCGGAACGTGTGGCGCGTCGCGGCAAGTTCCTTGAAATGCCTTGTCTGGCCTTCCCGGCAAGCTCCTCTTGCCGGGGCCTTATCTCCTTGGCCTAAACATTTTGCTCTTGAATGGCCGGTTGGCCTTCCCGGCAAGCTCCTCTTGCCGGGTGCCTTTGTGCTCTTGAATGGCTCTAAGGGAACCATGGAGGATCTTTGGTGATCACCCGGCAAGCCTTGCCGCGGGGCGCTGCAACTGCCCGTGCACAAGTTCGGGATACTAGGGTACCCCTACTCTAGTACACCGACATCTTTAGTTAAACGTTTTATTTCTTCATAAACCATAAGAAAACTAAGTTCATTATGATGTGCAAGGGAAATCAAGTCATCATAATTTTTGTACACGATACGATCATGAAACAATTTGCATTGGGGATTTAAATGATCACGTTCATTGGAAAGTTGATAAGGATGGCAAAGAAATTTTAAATTTTCAGCACAAACTTCTAGCCTCTCTTGCAACCATTAAATTTCTAAATACTTATGCCTCTTGCAAAATCTATCTTCCCTATTTGGTGTATACTTGCAAACTTTATGCACTCCACAAAAGTTGACATGCTTATAAGAGACATTTTCATCATGACTAGTGCAATCATCATTATTACTATGGATATTCAAAGAGTTCATACTAAAAACATTGCAATCATGCTCATCATTCAAAGATTTAGTGCCAAACATTTTATAGACTTCTTCTTCTAGCACTTGAGCACAATTTTCCTTTCCATCATTCTCATGAAAGATATTAAAAAGATGAAGCGTATGAGGCAAACTCAATTCCATTTTTTTTGTAATTTTCTTTTATAAACTAAATTAGTGATAAAACAAGAAACTAAAAGATTCTATTGCAAGATCTAAAGATATACCTTCAAGCACTAACCTCCCCAGCAACTACGCTAGAAAAGAGTTTGATGTCTACTACACAACCTTCTTCTTGTAGACGTTGTTGGGCCTCCAAGAGTGCAGAGGTTTGTAGGGCAGTAGAAAATTTCCCTCAAGTGGGCGACCTAAGGTTTATCAATCTGTGGGAGGCGTAGGATGAAGATGGTCTCTCTCAAACAACCCTACAACCAAATAACAAAGAGTCTCTTGTGTCCCCAACACACCCAATACAATGGCAAATTGTATACGTGCACTAGTTCGGTGAAGAGATGGTGATACAAGTGCAATATGGATGGTAGGTATAGGTTTTTGTAATCTGAAAATATAAAAACAGCAAGGTAACTAATGATAAAAGGGAGCACAAACAGTATTGCAATGCTTCGAAACAAGGCCTAGGGTTCATACTTTCACTAGTGCAAGTTCTCTCGACAATGATAACATAATTAGATCATATAACAATCCCTCAACATGCAACAAAGAGTCACTCCAAAGTCACTAATAGCGGAGAACAAGCGAAGAGATTATTGTAGGGTACGAAACCACCTCAAAGTTATTCTTTCTGATCGATCTATTCAAGAGTCTGTAGTAAAATAACACGAAGCTATTCTTTCCGTTCGATCTATCCTAGAGTTCCTACTAGAATAATACCTTAAGACACAAATCGACCCAAACCCTAATGTCACCTAGATACTCCAATGCCACCTCAAGTATCCGTGGGTATGATTATATGATATGCATCACACAATCTCAGATTCATCTATTAAACCAACACAAAGAACTTCAAAGAGTGCCCCAAAGTTTCTATCGGAGAGTCAAGACGAAAACGAGTGCCAACCCCTATGCATAAGTTCACAAGGTGACTGAACCCACAAGTTGATCACCAAAACATACATCAAGTAGATCACGTGAATATCCCATTGTCACCACAGATAAGCACATGCAAGACATACATCAAGTGTTCTCAAATCCTTAAAGACTCAATCCGACAAGATAACTTCAAGGGGAAAACTCAATCCATTACAAGAGAGTAGAGGGGGAGAAACATCATAAGATCCAACTATAATAGCAAAGCTCGCGATACGTCAAGATCGTGCCAAATCAAGAACACAAGAGAGAGATCGTACACATAGCTAATGGTACATACCCTCAGCCCCGAGGGTGAATTACTCCCTCCTCGTCATGGAGAGCGCCCGGATGATGAAGATGGCCACCGGTGATGGACCCCCCCTTCGGCAGGGTGCCGGAACAGGGTCCCGATTGGTTTTTGGTGGCTACAGAGGCTTGCGGCGGCGGAACTCCCGATCTATTGTGCTCCTTGATGTTTTAGGGTATATGGATATATATAGGCGAAAGAAGTCGGTCAAGGGAGCCACGAGGGGCCCACGAGGGTGGGGGCGCGCCCAGGAAGTAGGGCGCCTCCCTGCCTCCTGGCTACCTCGAAGCTTCCCTGACGTCTACTCCAAGTCTCCTGGATTGCTTCCGTTCCAAAAATAACTCTCCTGAAGGTTTCATTCCGTTTGGACTCCGTTTGATATTCCTTTTCTTCGAAACACTGAAATAGGCAAGAAAACAACAATTTGGGTTGGGTCTCCGGTTAATAGATTAGTCCCAAAAATAATATAGAAGTGTATAATAAATCCCATAAACATCCAAAACAGATAATATAATAGCATGAATACTTCATAAATTATAGATACATTGGAGACGTATCATATATCAAAGCCAATCTTAATTAACAATGATTTGGCATTTAGTAGTGAGCACAAAGCAACATATATCGTGCAATGACGAAGTCTAACTCTCTTCCTATGCATTAGCATGTCATAATGGAACAATTCATGCACATCAAGTAAAGGCCAATACACAGCATAAACAGTTTCTTGCAATTTTATCGTGTTGGAAACATAGCAAGGTGGAGATATAATTCCTGTCTCATAATAATTTCAAGTAGGGGCAGAAAGCACATGCATATTATATTCATCAAAATCATCATGTGCAGCGGTAAAAGGCAACCCATCAATATAATCCTTAATATGAACAAACTTCTCCGATATAGTGTAGTTTGGAGAATTCAAAAAGATAATAGGACTATCATGTGTGGGTGCAATAGCAAAAATTTCATGTTTAACATAAGGAACAATAACAAGTTCATCTCCCGTAGCATAATTCATATTGGCATCTTGGCCACAAGCATAGCAAGCATCATCAAAAAGGGATATTTCGAAGGAATCAACGGGATCATAGCATTCATCCTTCGGTAAGAATGAAGGAATGTTAAACAATGTATGAGTTAAAGAGTTACTATCATTAGAAGGTGGGCACGGGTGACCAATCCGCTCTTCCTCCTTTTGTTCTTCGCTCTCCTCATCATATTTTTCATCCAATGAGCTCACAGTTTCATCAATTCCTTCTTCCATAGACTCCTGCAAAATATTAGTCTCTTCTTGGACAACGGAGACTTTCTCAATAAACACATCAATATTGGAATTGTATTTATAATTATCATAGCAATATTTAAGGATAGTAAAATTTTCAAGTCTATAAACTGAATCATCAAAATCTTCAAACTTTTCAAACAAAGATTCAATTTCATAAGCACCCTTAAAAGCAACAAATTCTTCTATTCGTTCCACATCATAATAATCATATCTACCATTGGCATAAGAAGCCAAGGTTTCATTATCATTAAATTTGCATGAAAAGGGAAGGTGTGGAGCATTCATCCTAGAGCAACAAGTAAAATCATATCTCAAGCGTAAATTCCAAGCATACCAATGCAACATATCAATTTGATCCCATAAAAGTTTCCCTTTTTGTGTCAAGCGATAATCCCTAAAGTATTCACGTTGATCCAACGTGTTCCCCATTATAATGTTGAATGGGGTTTTCTCAGGATTACCAAAGTAGTAAATAATATTTTTCACATAACGAGCATCGAGGGTTTTAGGAGGTTCCCCATCTCCATGAGTAGCAAGTAGGTGTTTCATGTTCCATATCCATAACTAAAGATAGAGAACAACTTACAACTGGAAATAAAAACTACTTAGTGATAAAGCAAACAAGCACACACGAGAATATTCACCCCACGCTATTGCTCCCCGGCAACAGCGCCAGAAAAAGGTCTTGATAACCCACAAGTATAGGGGATCGTTTGTAGCCTTCTTTGATAAATAAGAGCGTCAGACCCAATGAGGAGCTAAAGGCAGAACAAATATTCCCTCAAGTTCTATCGACCACCGATACACCTTTACGCACACTTAACATTTGCTTTACCTAAAACAAGTATGAAACTATTTTGCGAGAATAAAACTATGAGTACTTTGCAAGAATAAAACTATGAATAAATTGCAAGGTAATAAAAGTGGATAGCTTTTGTCAATAAGAAAGTCATTTGTCCCTAGGCAATCGATAACAAGTACCAGTAATCATTCTTATAATTTTATATGAGGGAGAGGCATGAGCTAACATACTTTCTCTACTTGGATCATAAGCACTTATTATTAGACCCCTAGTAAGCATCCGCAACTACTGAAGATCATTAAGGTCGTGAAACCCAACCATAGCATTAAGTATCAAGTCCTCTTTACTCCCATACGCCATGACCCACTTATCAGCGTTTAGGCTGTTGTCACCCCCGCAAACCGACAATAAGCAGGCCTTGAACATACTTCAACACCCTACAGCAGGGGCCCCTCATGTTTGCACGAGACGGAGGGCACCGTAGGACAGCACCATAAATAAAATATACAATCATACCAACCAAGATCACAGTCAACCACACAGGACAAAACGGATCTACTCAAACATCATAAGATATATGGAGTTGAGTACCATGTTTAAGTAGATATTATAGCGGGAAAGAGAGGTGTTACACCGCTGCATAGAGGGGAGTAAGTTGGTGTTGACGGTAGCAAGATTGTTGATGTGGATCGTCGTCACGATCCTAGCCCCGGCGGCACTCTGGCACCACCGGGAGAGAGGGGGAGAGAGCCCCCCTCCTTCTTCTTCTTCCTTGACCTCCCCCTAGATGGGAGGAGGGTTTCTCCTCTCGTCCATGGCCTCCATGGCGGAGGAGGGGCGGGAGCCCCTCCGAGATTGGATATCCCTCTCTGTTCTCTTCTGCTTCGCGCTCCCCAGATTTGGCCCTTCACGGTATCTTAAATTCCCGGAGATCCGTAACTCCGAATGCGCTGAAATTTTTACATGATTTTTCCCATAAATTATCTTTCTTGTGCCAGAAGAAGGGCTCCAACCGACGTTCGAGGAGGGCATAGTACACCTGGGCGCGCCTGGGCCCCCAGGCGCGCCCCGGTGGGTTGTGCTCACTGTGGGCCTCCGTTTGCGTTGATTCCACCTCCCAAAAATCACATAAATTCCAAAATAATTCTCCGTAATTTTTTATCCGTTTGGACTTCGTTTGATATGGATTTTCTACGATACAAAAAACATGCAAAAATAGGAACTGGCACTGGGCACTAGATCAATAGGTTACTCAATAAATCATATAAAAAGTTGCCAAAAGTGTGTAAAAGTTGTATAATATTGGCATGAAACAATAAAAAATCATAGATACGACGGAGACGTATCATTCCGCACACCGATCCATCATTATTACACACTTGCTATTTATAATATATAGTAATATATTCTAACTTTACGTTAACATCACCTATTTTTATATTTTAGTTCTCCGATACCATGCAAAGCTATCCTCTTCATACCTACAACGTAGTTTTATTTCTCATTTCTAGATGGAAGGAAACGTTTGGTGTACGTAGGGTCATATCAGTGGTAGATAGGACTTGAGAGAATATTGATCTTACCTTTAGCTCCTTATGGGTTCGACACTCCATACTTATCACTTCCACCTTTGGAAATTGCTATGATGATTCCTTGCACTTGGGGATTATCAATGTACAGGCGGATCGTTGACATGAGGAAGTGTCTTCTTCCTGCCATAGATGAGGGATCGAGCAACAGAGCAGTGGCGGGAGCATCACAAGAAATAGATGACTAGATGATCATTTCTCCTACTTTAGAATGCATGCAATTGTTTATTGAGGTGTGCGAATGATCTGTATAGTCACTTATGTAATTGGATGTTTATTTTAGTTATATATATATATATATATATATATATATATATATATATATATATTCTTCTATAGACAGAGCAAATCACACGGCCTATTAGCAGCAATCCTCTGTGTTATTATTGGTCTTCGCACACATTTCTGATTACGGACCTGTTTGCTGCGTATCACACACATCTTGTTCGGTTGAGCCGTTTTCATTGTGTTTACTAATCACACACAGTTCATCCTAGTGAACTATATGTCGTATATCGCACACACCCTCATTTGGCTGCCCGTTTCTATTGTTCTGCATCATCGCAAACAGTTCTTAAGGATTAACCGTTTGCCACTCATCATCGCACACGCAAATCTAATATGAACCGTGTTTGATGTTGCCGCTATTGCAAATGTTTTGCATCTTTTTTGACGGTTTTATTACATCACCATTTGTGATTGATGCATCGCACATAGTTTCGTCGAAGGGTCTCTGATTTGACTGTCGCATTTGGACCATCCTGTAGTAGTGTTTGTACTAGTAGCCATGTATTTAATCTCTCTCTCTCTCATGTTCTTGATTTGGCACGATCTTGATGCATCGTGAGCTTTGTGAATATAGCTGAATCATATGGTGTTTTCCCCTCTCTATCTTGTTGTGATGAATTGAGTTTTCCCTTTGAGATTTAGTTATTATCGGATTGAATACTTTTATGGATTTGAGAACACTTGATGTATGTCTTGCTATGAATACCCGTGGTGACAATGGGGTATCATATTGATTCACTTGATGTGTGTTTTCGCACTCAACTCGCGGATTCCCGAGCTGACATTGGGGTAATCTATGCATAGGGGTTGATGCATGTTTTCGTCCTTATTTCTCCGATAGAAATCTTGGGGCACTCTTTGAGGTTCTTTGTGTTGGATTGAGTATTATGAATTTGAAATTGTTTGATGCATATCGTATAATCAACTCCACATCGCTCCAAACGGAGATTAGCATCCGCAAGAGTGTGAACTTCGGGATACATCATCGTCTCCGCGTGCCTCGGTTATCTATTACCGGAGCCCTTTACTTATGCACTTTACTTTATGATAGCCATATTGTTTCTTGATATATATCTTGCTATCACTTAGTTGTTTACCTTGTTTAGCATAAGTTTTTGGTGCTCATAGGTGAGCCTAGTTGTTTTAGGTTTTGTTCTTGACAAATTAATCGTTAGGTTTACTCTGCATTTGTTCAAGCCTAAACCGTAATTATTTTAAAGTGCCTATTCACCTCCCTCTAGGCGACATCCACGAACTTTCACTTGTATTAGTTCGTGGTGCAGTCTGGATGCGTTTACTCCCGCAAATCGGACACAAATGTGGGGGAGCATTGCGGGAGTCCATACACCAGACATGTAGGACTCCGACATCCCTAGACCACCCAAAACCCTTCTAGGACTCTACGCCTCCATCCCCCCCCCCCCATTTTCTTTTCTTCCTTCTTACTTTCTTGCCATCACTGCTGCTCCACCACCCCGGCCGCCATGCCACACCCCTACTGAAACTCTATGTCCCCGTCATCTTCAATGTACCAGTAGGGCTCCACTCAGCTTCTCCTTCACCATCGTTCAACCGTTATCCATCAACCGCCCCGCTAGGTATCATCTACTACTACTATACTCACCATGTCCGGTAACTATTAAATGAATTGCTAGAGCTAAAAACATTTTCCCCTTCTTCTTTCTAGCAATGGATTGCGACCTGGAGTACATATACGAGCAGTATGTCGAATCCTCCGACGGCTCATTGGACAAGGAGGAGTACTCCGATGAGACGGTGATGATGGAAATAGTCCTTGAAGACGCGGAGCGTGCGGAGGAGCATGTTCTCAATTTCAAGGGCTCGATCAAGGGTCATCGAGTGCTCAACTATAAGTGCATCTAGTGCCCCTTAGTGATTTTGGTGTATTGAAGACTTATAGGTTAAGGGACTAATGTGTTTATGAGTGTACACAGGTCTAGAAATCTATGAGGAGCTTGATATTTATAGAGAAAGTCGACCCCTAAAAATGAAGTTCTTCGACTGAAGACTTTGATATTCTGAAGACTTTCTGAAGACTTTGAAAGTGAAGAAATTGGTGTGACCTTGAAGACTTGGTATTCATTTGAGGAACATGAAGCATGAAGACTTTTGTTTTCGTAGTTTCGTTTTCTCTTTCTTGAGTCATAGGAAACACCGTACTGTTAAAGGGGGTCGAGGAAATACTAAGGAAAAATTTCCATGTGATGCTCAACTCAAAATCCTACACCTTCCAATCCCTTCGAGTGAAGCCTTTGGAAATCTCATACAGTTCAGTCAATTTCTTCAGTGACAGAGACGAAGTTCTTCTGGTCGCTGAGGAATTTGTTCTGACTGAGGAGTTAGGAATTCGCCAGTGCGGATTGCCTACACAGTGAGGAACATGATAGCCCTGAGGAATTTGAGAGTCAAATTTCCGACCGTTGCTGTGCTGCGCGCCAGCTGTCCCAAAATATCTTATCCACCTAACAGTCATATCATTGAAGGGCATTTATGTCTTATCATGTCGGGCTGCTCCCTAGGCTATAAATAGCCGCCCCCTACAACCACTAGCTGGTTGGATGCTCCGAGAGAAACTGACACTTGTCATTTGAGAGCATCCCATCCTCCGAGGACTTTGAGCGAAAATCATCGAGTGAGGAAAAACCCAAACCCAAACACCTACAAACCCAAAGTGATTGAGCATCACTGAAGAGATTGATCCTGCGTGGATCCGACTCTTGTTACCTTTGAAGACTGTGCTTCTTCCAGACGGTTAGGCGTCATGGTCTAGAGCATCCAAGAGGAATTGTGGGTTGCCGAGTGACCGAGTCTATGAAGGTTTGGAAGTCGCCTGAAGACTTACCACGAGTTATTGGACGAGGTCTGTGTGACCTTAGTTCAAGGAGAATACGGTGAGGACTTGGTGTCCTGAGCTGCGTGCTCGACGACTGGGTGTCTGGGACTGTGTGTCCTCGAGTTTAAATACTCAGCCGCTCCAACCAGACGTACAACTGAGACAACAGTTGGAACTGGTCTACCAAATCATTGTCTTCACCAACCTTACTGGTTCTATTTCCTCAACTCTTTCATTTCCTCATTACTGTGTTGAGTGATTGTTCATATCTGTGTTTGAAGACTTTGACTGAAGACTTTCTCAATTTCCTCAGTTCAATTTCTTCAGTCTGTTTGTCTTCATCCTGTGTTATCCTGTGATTACGCTTTCTGTACTATGTGTTTGTCTTCATTTCATCATGATGACTATGTCTGTATTCTGTTATGCTTACTTCTGAGTACTTATTCCGCTGCAAGTAGTTCTTCGCTAAGGAATTTCCTCACCGGCAAATTCCTCAGTGAAGAATTCATAAAAATAGCCTATTCACCCCCCTCTAGTCGATATAACGCACTTTCATCAACCGCAACAGGGCATTATTCGCTAACCATTTTTGCCAGTATTTTCGGATAGATGGCTAGCGAAGACTGTCTTCGATCGTTTGTACAATGGCGTCTGGTCCTATGATGACTACTTCATCCTGAAGAATGATGTCGTGGGAGAAATTGGGTTCTCTATTTACGATAAGTGCACGGCCGCACTCTGGATGCTTGCATATGGCACGACCGCTGATTCGTGGGACAAGTACCTACGGATGTCTGAGAGGACATGCAGAGATGCCATGGTCAGGTTTGCAACTGCCATCGTCAAGGTGTTTGGACCTCAATACCTAAGAGAACCAACTATGACAAACACCGAGAGGCTCTTTGCAATCTCAAAAGAAAGAGGGTAGCCAGGTTTGCTTGGAGCTCTTTATTGCATGCATTGGAAATGGAAGAACTACCCGAAGGCTTTACAAGGGCAATATCAGGGTCATGTTAAGAAGCCCACCATGATTCTTGAAGAAGTTGCATGACATGATCTTTGGATTTGGCACGCTTTCTTTGGCATGCCCGGATCTCACAATGACATCAATGTGCTGCAGCGATCACCATTGTTTGCAAGGCCGACTGAAGGAAAAGCTCCTCCTTGCCACTATACTATCAATGGACATGAGTACAACATGTGCTACTATCTGGCTGACAGTATCTATCCTCCGTGGGCTACCTTTGTCAGCACCATCTCTAACCCCGTTAGCCACAAAAAGGCTCACTTTGCGCAAAGGCAAGAAGCAACTAGAAATGATGTTGAGAGGGCATTTGGAGTTCTGCAGACCCATTTTTCAGTTGCTCGTGGACCTGCTAAACAACGGGACCCGGAGACCTTGTTGAAGGTGATGACATGTTGTGTGATCATGCACAACATGATCATCGAGGATGAGGGTGACATTGCTGCTGCTGCTGCTCTAGAACTTGAGAACATGGGTGATCCCATCCAACTTCCAAACCAGAATCCGGCCACATTTGAAGAGTTTACTCAAATGCATCAACAAATTCGGCATCGACCAACTCACGAGCAGCTGAAAGAAGATCTTATTGATCATTAGTGTATGGTTAAAGGGGAAAACAATGCGAGGATGTAATATTGAAACTTTTTAAATTTGAACTACTACTGCATGCGGCTATTTGATTGTCTATACCCTATGTATGCGGCTATTTGATCGTGCCGACTTAAAAAATGATGAAGGCCGGATGTATGCGGCTATGGTTGGATGGCGGTCTCCTGCATCCGTGTCCCGTGGACTGGCCGCCCTGTCCGTGGACGGATGTGGAAGGAAATTTCCGGCTTGGCGTTGGAGATGCCCTCACGTAGAAAATCTACTTTCCCGCTTTTGTTCCCGACCCCCCGACACCGATCTCCCATCTCCTAGCAACCACAGGCAACACAACCACCAGTCCACCACGTGACCACCACATCCATGCCGCCCACTAGCAGTCGTTGCTCGCTACCACAACGCCCGCAATGCAAAGCCGACTACTCTTGCAGGCCCTAGCGCACAACCTCTCTCTACCTAGCCACCGCGTCGCCCACAACCAGACACCGTCGCCGCCCGCAACCAGGCATCACTTGCCTCGTCCTAGGCTTGCTTGCACCACGAGCACGAGCTCTGTTGACGACAGAAGCCTTTATCTTCTCCTATGTGATGCCACAACCGATTCATGTCCTCCTTTCGCTTCGGTATTTTGATATGTCTCCAATGTATCTATGATTTTTGATTGTTCCATGCTATTATATTATCTGTTTTGGATGTTTAATATGCATTAATATGCTATTTTATATTATTTTGGGGACTAACCTATTAACCTAGAGGCTAGTGCCATTTTCTATTTTTTCCTTGTTTTTGAGTTTTACAGAAAAAGAATATCAAACGGAGTCCAAACGGAATAAAACTTCCGCGATGATTTTTATTGGACCACAAGACATCCAGAGGACTTGAAGAGAGGGGCAGAAGGTTCCCGAGGAGGCCACAAGCCTGCCAGGCGCGCCCGAGGGGGGCTGTTGGAGAACGTTGCATGGGAAACACAAATTTTCCTACGCTCGCCAAGATCGATCTAGGAGATGAACATCAACTAGAGGAGAGATTGGATCTACATACCCTTGTAGATCACTACGCGAAAGCTTTAAGAAACGCGGTTGATGTAGTCGAACGCCTTCACGATCCAATCACGATTCGTCCCGTGAACTCCCGATCCAAGTGCCGAATGGACGGCACCTCCGCGTTCAACACACGTACAACTTGATGATACTTTTACCTCCTCAATCTAGCGAGCGATGGTGAAGTAGTAGCTCGAGTCCTCCGGCAGCACCATTGTAACACCCCAAAAATTTAACCAGGTTTTAGTTATTAAAATTTTGCCAAGAGTTTAAAAATTTTGCCTGCAAGAATATTTCTGTTGATCTCAAAGCCTTTCTTTTATGCTTAAGGATTTATTTTTTTCCTAGTGGATCCTTCCAAACATATTGAACTTCTATGCCATCTCATTAAAACAATTTCCTAATCAGTAGGATTATTTATTAAATTATTTCACCCTGAGCTATATTCATTAAAATGACTTGTTTTAAGTTTTGGAGCTCTTTTTGAACTACAACCATTTGATAAATTTAACTAAAAATTCCACCAAAATTTGGAGATGTCATGTGATGCCTCTAAATCACTTTTATGCAATAATATATTTCATTCATTGCATATTTTGAGTATTACACATGTTTTTCTTCTCTGGTCCAGTGGACAATTTTGCACTGCAACCCTTTTAAATATTTGTTTCTAGCTTCCACCAAAATTATGGGGTGTCAGTAGCAGCATATGATTCCATTATATGCATAGAACCAATGATGTTCTTTGAAAATTTTGAGTGAATCAACCTAATCTTCATTCTGGTCCATCATGATGGTTTGTACAGCAACCATATTATTGCTTGCTCTTTGGCCCTTGATTCTTTCTCCTTCTTGTAGTCCTCCATGCTAAACCCCTAAGTCCAAGAACATGCAACCATTGGCATATTTTTGGTTCATGAAATAATGCCATTCACATCCTGTCCAGATTTGAAGTTCTGCAAAACTTGCACTGGCAAGTTTGTGCTTTTCACAAACTAACCTCACCTTCCCCTCTTTCACCTAAAGAGACCCCACTCTGGAAGTTTTGGTCACTCCAAGAGCTACCTTGGTGCCTTTGGCATTTTGTCAAGCACCCTGTGGGCATGAACAGATTTGGCATGATGGTAAGTTTGTGTTGTAAACTTTCCCATCTGTCCAAACCAAGTTGTCTAGTAGCCTGCTAATGGTTTCTAACCCAAACCTGTGGATTTGCATTTGATCTCTAGCAGTTTTGGCCATCCTGGCATTTCGTCGAGCAGACGCCGTGCACGCCCGGAGCGCGAGCAGCGCACGCGTTTTGCACGTGCCCGCGCCCGAGCAAGCGCGCCCCTGGATAAACCTCCCCGAGCTCGTCCTGATCTCTTCACCCTTGCCGCATCACGCCAAGAGCCCCGACCGCCCCTGGCTCGCTACAGCAGCGCCGCAGCAAGCTTCTTGGCGGCACGCTTGCGGCCGTGTCCGCCACCACCATGGACAGCACCGCCCAAACCACCACAGCGCGCCAGCTCGCCTCCTTCGACAGTAGAGCATTCGTCTATAGCTCCTGGAGCCGTCCGGCCACCGCCACGTCCCCCTGCAGTACAGTAGGGCAGTTCGCCAGCGAGCTTATCCCCGTCCGCCGCAGACCGACCTAGTTGGGCTATATAAGGAGGCCCTCGAGCGCGTTCCAATTGTGAAGCAGCCTCAGCATGCTCCCCTAGCTCTCCTGTGGCAGCCAATCGACCCGGGGAGGTCTTCTTCCCCGTCTCCGGCAACTGCAGCCGCCGCCGCCATCTCGACCACTCCGGTGCCACCAGAGCCTCCCCCTCCCCACTCTCTTCACCAGAAGCTCTACCTTCCTCCCCTGAACCCATCCCCCTACTCCATTTCGGCCGGGAACCACCGTGGCCCCGAAACCACTTCGCCCCGAAGCTTTCCTCCGCCGCGAAGCTCGCCGCCGGCAGCCCACGCCGTCCCCGCCTACCCAGCGACTACCAGTAGGATCACCCTCGACCCGCGGATCCATCCCCGCCCTCAGCTTCCCTCAAGGACCCGCCGTTCACCGGCGATAGTCGCCGTAGTTCCGCCTCCGCTCGGTACAGAGGGAGAAGTGGAAGGCAGACTGGTCAAACCTGACCAGTGGGCTAGGCGGGCCCACCGTCAGTGACCCAACGCCTATCCACGCAGGAGTAAGTGGAAGCGCCTTTTCCGAATATGCCTTCGACGTGTTTTCTTTTAAAACGTTTTCTTTTCTGTTTTATATTTAAAAACATATTTTGACCAAATGTTTGACTGGCTATATCTTCTAAAATATAACTCCAAATGGATTGATTCTTTTTCCTATCTCTCTCAATTTCTGTCTAGTTTATTTTAAGATTTATTTGGAATTTTTTCAAACAACTTTTTGTGCTGTTTTTATGTTGTGTGTTAATTCATTTACATTTTCAAAATTAGGATTTTTGAAGAGAGGAGAAGTATTTCAAGAATTTGAAATGCACCCTGCCTTCCCATGACCTGAAGGCAAGCATTCTGAACCCCGGCATAAATATTTTTGTGTGTTTGATGACACGTTTATAACTTCACCTCACTTTGGAGAAACTTATTATTTCATGTGATATGATCATATGCATGGGTGCATGTTAGTGGTTTCCATGATGTTGGAAATGATCACACTGGTGATGATAATCATCCTCATGTGCCTTACATGCATGCCGGCGGGAACCTGGGAAAACCTTTGCCTTGGGTAGGCATGAGTTTGTCGCCGGTCTCCGTCGAAACGGTTATGTCCGGTATGGCATGGTAAGGTATAATGAGCGGTGACTCTGTTGGTTGAAATATATTCGTTATGCTAATTATGCAGGGAATGCTTAAACCTCCCGAGTCGACCGTAGATCGAGTCTTGTTCCAGTAACCCCCATACTTGTTTTGTACTACCACTCGTCTCTACAACAAGTAGAGTACGGTTCAGTAATTTGTCAACCCCTTTCTAGCACACACTGTACAGAGGGGCCGGGATGAGGGTACCACGGTCGTGGATTAAAGCCAGTCATCCGGTCAAGGGGCATGGGTGTTTTCGGTTGTAGCCGAGGGGGTAGCTTCCCCAGTTTTGCGCGCGGTATAAATTTTGTGATCCCATGCTAATCGAGGTTATAGCCTCCCCACTTAGAGTTTGCTTGACAAGTGTCGTGGGTGATTCCAGACACGTGTGAGTTAAGCTGGTGTGTGCAAGTCAAGTGCGTTTTCATTTAAAAGACCGTAGACGAAATTAGTCCCGATGGACTAATGGAATCCGTTACTCGTGGGTAAAGGGTACACCCTCTGCAGAGATTAAATCTATTCGAATAGCCGTGTCCATGGTTAAGGATTACATTCTGGGATGGGTCAAGTGTCGGTCTTAGTGTCGGTCTTCGGAGGTGAAACTGTTAAATCAGAACGAATATTACAACTTGTGACATGTGATAATGATGATTATTATTTTGTTGTGGACTAACCCGTGATATGTTTGGTATTATCGAATACTCCTGGGATGGTTCTACCTCCGGGATATTCACTATGATTGTTTCTTTTGAAGCCCTGTATGTGGTGTCGCTCAGACGCCCGACGGTGGCAATTCTTTTAAGCCCTGTATGTGGTGTCGCTCAAACGCCTGACTGTGACATTTCTTTTGAAGCCCTGTATGTGGTGTCGCTTAGACGCCCGACAGTGGCATTTCTTTTAAAGCCCTTTCTGTGGTGTCGCTCAGACGCCCGACTGTGGCATTTCTTTTAAAGCCCTTTATGTGGTGTCGCTCAGACGCCCGACTGTGGCATTTCTTTTGAAGCCCTGTATGTGGTGTCGCTTAGACGCCCGACGGTGGCATTTCTTTTAAAGCCCTTTATGTGGTGTCGCTCAGACGCCCGACTGTGGCATTTCATTTAAAGCCCTTTATGTGGTGTCGCTCAGACGCCCGACTGTGGCATTTCCTTGTTGTTTATTTCATAATTTTAATATTGCTAAGTTATTGCATATTCATAATTTAACATGCTTAAACGCATCCGAGTTATATTTATATTTTGTGACCGATGTCATGAGTATAAAATATTTTTGGCACATTATTAAATTAATCCTGTGTTCATAATGTTTGCGAGTACATTCAAAGTACTCACTGGCTTGTCCCTGGCTATTGTCTTGGCCAGATTCCTTGCGCGGAGAGGAGCGACCGTGAGGACAGCCCAGAACCTTACAACGGTGATAGCAGCCTCACGAAGATAGGAGTTAACCTGGTCAGCTGTTCCCGTGGGAAATGGAGTCCCATAGACACTGATGTTTTACAGCCCGCTTCCGCCATCAACCACTAGAAACCATTTGTTGTACTCACAGACCAAAATGGTCTTGTACTGCATATTTTGTATTTGCTTGGAATTTCTGTATCAAGTTGGTGCCTCATCAGCTAACAGAAATCCTGGGGCTGATGAGCACGGCGGTCTCTTTCTGGATTTTTATACCAGGAAAAACCGGTCGTGACAACCATGGCAGTGGTGATGTAATATTAGCAGAGCTTCGCTAAGCACTACGGAGAAGGAGGGCAGCACTGTGGCATAGATGGGTACGACTGCCCTCCGTCTCCTCATCTATATATAAGGGGAAGGGGAAGAGTGAGGCGCCCCTAGGGGGTCCCATCTAGGGCCAGCGGCCACTAGAGGGAAAACCTAGCCCTTAGAAGACCTGGCCCCCAAGCCAAAGGGGTGGCAACCCAAGGGGCACCCTCACCTCCTCTGACAACGTGGGATGGGATGAGGGGGCACACCCTTGACCCATGAGGCCCCAAACACTTGTCGGCCCCCGAAACAGCTTCCGGTCATGCAGGTCATCAACCCAACAATATATTACAGGATCTGTTGTTTCTCCCAACTCCTAGCACTTCGTTCCGCGCTTAGAGCTAACCTCCTTTGTTCCTAAAAAAATCAAACCTCCCCGTACCCACACCTCCATCAATACCTCGTCCACCAAAACCACGCACCAAATTTTATATCCACCATCTCCTCTCCCCCGATTCCCCTCTCTCTCAACTGACTTCCATGGCGAGCCGCCGCCACCAGATCTGGCGCTGTCCCGCGCCTTTGCTCATAGGCCAGTCTCCACCTCGGTGCTCTTCTCCTATATTCCTGCATGGCGATGTCCTCCACGCCACTACTTGCGTCCCCGCAGTAACCCTAGTTGACATGGATCGCCGACGTAGCTCACTCGCCTCTGTTTTGGAGGCCACTACCCCGCGTTGCTGCTGCCGGCTCGGGCATGGATCTAAAACAAGCTGTAGTGTAGGGTGCTTCTCCCTTCTTTCGACGATGGCCGGCAGTGGAGATGGGCCGAGGTCAGAGGAGCATGGGGTGGAGCTTCGGTGATTGTCACGTCACCTGGGCGTGTTGCATCTGAACCAAGGGGGCCTAGTGCATCGGAGGGCCCGGAGGCCAGTGGCTCGAAGGGGGAGAGATCCACCAAAGCGGGTGAGAAGTGACCTGGTCATTTCCCGACAGCTGGCGGCCTCTTGCCGTGCGGGTTATGTTAAGTAGGTGGCGTGCGTTGTATTGGGTATCGAAAATCATTGTATCAACTTGGACAGGAAGTTGATCTTCCCCGGCCTCCTTTCTCCTCCCAACTACTTTCCCCTTCGTGCTCCTTCCCCCCTTTGCCCTCTCCTAGATCCGATCTACCAGCATACGTTACACTTGGTATCAGAGGTCCAGTCTGATCCCCAGCGACCTGGAGCCACAGGACTACCTGCGGAAGCCATGCTATATCACCAAGCAAGTCCAGCGCACGGCGACCATGGAGGAGCAGCTAGCGGCTTTGATCCAGTCGGTCAAAGACAATCGTGCAACCACCGAAGCCAGATTGGAGGCCATCCAGACATCACTCGAGCTCTGGCGGCCGGCGGTGTCCAACCTTCAAGGCCAGCTGGACGAGCTGCGTACCCAGGTGGGCCGCATCGCGCTCGCAGATCCGGCAGCCGCCATCGCCGATCCCGAAGCCGCAGTCCCATATCCGGTGCCGCGCACCGTCACGTCGCCCCAAGCGGTCGACCCGAGGCACCACGGGACAAGTGGCCACGGCGACATCCACGACATCGGGGGTTTGGCACATGGGGTGGTCACCACCCTAGCGCCGCATCCGGCCAACGGTGCGTACAAGCCTCCGCCCTTTCCTCTTGATCCTGTCGTAGGAGGTGGTCGTGAGTGTGAGCAGCGGCAGTACGTCCAGCACAATTGGGCCCTGCCGAAGTTGGATTTTCCACCCTTTGATGGGGATAATCCATAGTTCTAGAAAAGTAAGTGTGAAAAGTACTTTGATGTCTATGGAGTGCAACCTGATCTGTGGGTGCGTGTAGCAACACTGCATTTCACAGGGAATGCAGCTCGCTGGCTGCAGTTGCAGGAATCACAGAGCGCGACCTTTACTTGGGAGGCTCTGTGCACTACACTGTGTAGCAAGTTTGGTAGGGAACAATATCAAACACATTTACGACAGCTTCATAGCCTTAGGCAAACGAGTACGGTCCATGAGTACATGGGTCGATTTGAGGAGTTGATGCACAATATGTTAGCGCATAACTCTGGTTTTGATTCACTATATTTCACCACACATTTCCTGGAAGGGCTCCGCACTAACATTCGAGTAGGTGTTATGTTACATCAGCCAAAAGATTTGGATGCTACTTTTTCCTTGGCTGCAATGTAGGAGGAGCTACTGGAGGCGTTGCCTCGAAAGGAATTTCGGTGGCAAGACGCGCCAATGCAGCGAGCTCCACAACACCCGTTGCTGGCACTGGGAGCACCTCCCGCTCGGCAACTGTTGCCAGCACCACTAGCTGCAGCAGAGGACCGCCGGGGCCTGGATGCAGCTCGCGGAGCAGACAGAGGGGCACGGGGCGAAGACCGTGTGACAGCTCTGCAAAACTACAGGCGCGCGCGAGGGCTATGCTTCAAGTGTGGTGAGCGCTGGGGCCAAGGTCACCAATGGACGGCCACGGTTCAGCTGCACGTTGTCGAGGAGCTGCTCGAGCTTTTGCAAGCAGAGAACCAAGCGCCTCCAATGCAAGATGATGAGTCTGACGACGAAGTCCTGATGTCCATATCCAAAGTGGCCACTACAGGTCAAACCACACCACAAACCATCCGGTTGTTGGGCAGGATTGCAAGCAAGTCAGTGCTCATTTTGGTTGACTCGGGGAGCTCTCATTCGTTTGTTAGTGAAACAGTGGTTAACTATCTTCGAGACAAGGTGCAGCAAGTCGATCCCATATCTGTCAAAATCGCAGATGGAGGAGTCCTCCATTGTGCTGGTATTATCCTTGAATGCACATGGACAACGCAAGAATACTAGTTTGCGACTGATTTGAGGGTGTCGTCTCTGGGTTGCTATGACATGATCGTGGGCATGGATTGGTTGCGTAAGTGCGGGCCGATGTGGGTTGATTGGGAGCACAAGATTCTTCAGTTTGAGTAGCGTGGTCGCACGGTGGTTTTGCACGGGGTTCAGAGCAAATTGCAACTAGTGATGCAAATTTCCTTGGTGCAACTCCAGGAACTGGAACAAGATCATGCGGTTGCGTGTGTGGTCACGCTGTACCCGCTGAGAGACAAAGAGAATGCAGAACAACAAACAGATCTTCCGCCAGAAGTAGAAGAGCTACTCGACCAGTACAAGATGGTGTTCTCTGAACCCCATGAGTTGCCAAAGCACAAACCATGGGATCACGCCATTCCCCTGTTGGCAAGAGCGAAACCTGTCAATATTCACCCTTACAGATACACGCCAGAGCAAAAAACGGAGATTGAAAAGCAGGTACAAGAGATGCTTCGTGCTGGACTGATTGTTCCCAGTACAAGTCCATTCTCCTCACCAGTGCTCCTTGTTAAAAAGAAAGATCAAACATGGCGATCTTGCGTGGATTTCCGGCACCTCAACGCTATCACAGTCAAGAGTGCTTACCCACTGCCAGTCATCGATCAGTTGCTGGATGAATTGGCAGGATCAGAGTGGTTTTCAAAACTAGACCTCCGGGCAGGGTATCATCAAATCCGCTTGCTGGAACAAGATGAGCACAAAACTGCTTTTAAAACACATCAAGGACAATTTCAATTTAGGGTTCTGCCTTATGGAGTGACAGGAGGGCCGCCAACATTTCAAGGAGCAATCAACATCGTCCTGTCTCCACTTCTCAGGCATGGAGTGTTGTGTTTCATGGATGATATCTTGGTGCATACCAAAACTTATTTGCAACATCTGAAACTCCTGCGTCAAGTGCTTCAGTTGCTGATGGAGAACGACTTGTTTGCTAAGCGCTCAAAATGCTCCTTCGCCCAGCGCCAGATCAGTTACTTGGGGCACAACATTAGTGGAGAGGGTGTAGCCACACTGAACGAGCACATGCAGTCCGTCAAAACTTGGCAGCGACCGACAACAGTAAAAGAACTCTGGGGTTTTTTGGGATTGGCCGGCTACTATCGCAAGTTCGTACGCAACTTTGGCATTCTTAGTCGTCCTCTCAACGATCTTTTGAAGAAGAATGTGCTGTTCATTTGGACTGAGACCACTGAGTCAGCATTCCAAGCTTTGAAAACAGCATTGGTCGAGGCCCCTGTATTGGCATTGCCTGACTTCTCCAAAAGATACATTGTGGAAACTGATGCAAGCGCCACTGGGATTGGCGCAGTTCTGATGCAGAATGATCACCCAGTCGCGTACTTGAGCAAAGCCCTCGCCCCCCACAACTTGGGGCTGTCAGCTTATGAGAAAGAGTGCCTCACACTACTTTTAGCTGTTGACCATTGGCGCCCATACCTTCAGCATTCGGAATTCACGATTCGGACAGACCAGAAAAGTTTGCTGAATCTAACTGACCGGCACTTGAATACCCCAATTCAGCAACGTGCCTTTACAAAGCTGGTTGGACTGCAGTTCAAATCCAGTATAAAGTGGGAGCGGCCAACCGTGCAGTAGACGCCCTTTCTCGCCGAGTGCATGATACAATGGCAGAATTGGCAGCAGTAGCAGTGTGTAAGCCAGCCTAGTTGGAGGCGATTACAGAAAGCTACCGACAAGACGCAATAGCACAACAATTGCTTACTAGACTAGCCTTGGACCCCCAACAGTGACGAAGGCTATTCACTCCAGAATGGTGTTCTCAAGTACAACGATAAGATATGGATTGGTGATGACAGTGAAACCCAAACTTCCTTGATCAAGGCACTGCACGACAGCGTGACTGGGGGTCACTCAGGTTTTCATGCCACTTACAATAGGGTGCGCAGGTTGTTTGCATGGAAAAATCTGAAGAGCATGGTTCAAGACTTTGTGCGCCAGTGCAATACTTGTCAGCGGGCAAAAACAGAGCGAGCGTCGCCCGCCGGACTGCTGCAACCATTGCCAATACCCAAACGACCATGGGCTGTGGTGTCCCTGGATTTCATTGAAGGTCTGCCTAAGTTGAGAGGATATGATGTGGTGCTAGTGGTAGTGGATAAATTCTCCAAATACGGCCATTTTGTGCCCATGAAGCATCCCTACACCGCCTTGACTATGGCCTAGGTATACATGCAACAGATATTCAGACTGCATGGACTGCCGTTGGCATTGATCCCCGATCATGACAGAATCTTCACAAGCAATCTGTGGCAAGAATTGTTTCGTCTCTCTCAGACGCAACTACGGATCAGCTCGTCATATCATCCCCAAACCGACGGTCAGATGGAACGGGTGAATCAATGTTTGGAGACCTATCTGCGTTGTGCCGTCCACTCTTGCCCCAACAACTGGTACAAGTGGCTGTTTCTGGCGGAGTACTGGTACAACACCACTTTCCATTCAGCGTTGGGGTGCACACCTTTTGAAGTCATCTACGGCACACTGCCGCGAGAGTTTGGGGTCACCCAAGTGGATCAATGCACAGTGCCTGACCTGACGGCATGGCTTCGTGAGAGAGTCATGTTGGAACTTCTCCAGGAACATCTCAAAAATGCCCAGGATCGGATGAAGAGGCAAGCAGACAAGAAACACACTAACAAAGAATTTGCGGTGGGAGATTAGGTTTACCTCAAGCTGCAACCATTCATTCAGAGCTCAATGGCTCGACGACCCTTCCAGAAACTTGCATTCCGCTACTACGGCCCTTATCAGATTGTGGCTAGGGTGGGGAAAGTGGCGTATCGTCTCGCCCTGCCTGAAGCAAGTCAGATACATCCAGTGGTGCACATTTCTCAGCTCAAACAAGCAGTGGGAGTGGACACGGCAGTGGAGGCCGATCTTCCACCAGATCCGGCCGTGCTGCAAATGGAGCATGAACCACTCCAGATCCTGGCAAGCAAGGATGTTGTGACTCGTGCAGGTGAATGTACCCGTGTGCTGGTGCACTGGTCGAAGCTGCCACCATCCCTCGCTGCATGGGAGGACTTGGGAGAGCTTCATTGCCGCTTTCCGGCAACCACGGCTTGGGGGCAAGCCGCATTCCAAGGAGGGGAGAATGTCACGTCACCTAGGCGTGTTGCATCTGAACCAAGGGGGCCCAGTGCATCGGAGGGCCCGGAGGTTAGTGGCTCGAAGGGGGAGAGATCCACCAAAGCGGGTGAGAAGTGACCTGGTCGTTTCCCGACAGCTGGCGGCCTCTTGCCGTGCGGGTTATGTTAAGTACGTGGCGTGCGTTGTATTGGGTATCGAAAATCATTGTATCAACTTGGACAGGAAGTCGATCTTCCCCGGCCTCCTTTCTCCTCCCAACTACTTTCCCCTTCGTGCTCCTTCCCCCTTTCCCCTCTCCCAGATCCGATCTACCAGCGTACGTTATAGTGATGTTCCTCAAATGCCAATTGGATCCTGCGCATGCGGGTAGTTCTTGCGGCTTGCGAAGCCTTCGGCGGTGATGGTGCTCTTTCTGGCTTTTTATTTTGGCGCCCTGCATCGTCTTGCTCTGGTGGCCCTGCGTGTGTTTGCCTGCAGATGCGTGCGTGCTTGGCTGATGTGCATGTGTCTGTGTGGTCTGTGCGTGCTGATGGAAAGTACAACTCTTGGGGACACTGATTCTTTGCTATTGTCGCTGATTGCTAATCCCACCGCTGCTTATTTGGCTGCTCCTTAGTACCTATACAGCAGATAGAAGATGATTGCCGTTGACGATGATTATTTGCTACTGCCGCTGGTTGCTATTGCTGCTGCCATTGAAAGCTATTGCCGTTGCTGCTGATTTTGCAGCTTCTTATAGTACCTATATAGTAGATAGAAGATAATATGCATCCCAAAATAAAAAATTAGAAGATAAAATGCATTCCCAAATAAAAATGAAGAAGATCTGTATGTTTTACAATGTGTACAATAATAATCATGGAACCTTTTAGCTCCTTACTAATTCCATGGTCCCTTTTACTTACAGTTGTTTGTATTATTTCTTCCACATGTATCACATCATGAGTTTATTTCCATTGCATATTTTGTGCCTGCAAGATGTCAGGTAACAATCTTTTAGTCTCTAAACACTTGCAGTAACCGTGATGTTGGTATGAAACTGTCCTACAAGTCGGGTTTCAAATTGTTGATAATAGATGCACAAATAGATAAGATTGTGTTGAAATATTTAACTTGCCTTGGGTGATTGCGAAAGGGATTAACTTGCTTTAATGGTGTGCAGCTTCAGGGGCAGGTGGAAATATAGAGCTTATGACATCATTGCAGAAGGTGGAGCAACCCATTCGCTTACTTGATAAACCATCCCCTGGTTCAGGTGACTAAGTTCTCCATTTCCTTATCTTCTCCTCATGACGTAGCATTCTTATTTATTCCATGTCCTTAATTTTTACACTAACTCGTCCAACGAGTCTTCATTAGTTAAGTGTGCCAATATATGTCTATTTTTTCTGTCTTAACTTTTGTTCAGGCCCATATTTTGTAGGTTCATATATGTATTGATATTCAAGTTATTTGATGACATGGTAAATGATACATGATTATGGAGTTGAGTTGTGACAAAGATCAGATTCTCTTGGTTATATGATATGCCACATTGGCAGCAAAGGCAAATGAGTAGCATTTCTTAAAACTGGGTATGTACTAATATAAAATGTTCATCCATTACTTAGGTTTGCTTTGATTCAGATTGTTCAACCATTACATAGGTCACCCCTGATGCATTTTCTTAAATATGTATTCAGCTTTAGTGTTAGGTTGGCCTTGAAGAATTAAATAACGCCACATTAAATTATTTTTATTTCCCTACAAACAGCTTGGATCCTACCTTTTCTAGAAACAAAACTCCACTACTTTTTCTTATAGAAGCCAAATCTAATGATGTGTTTCCTTTTCATGTTGTTTCTTCTACTGGTTTTAAGAATCTTATTCTTGAATTGAGGACTTCTAATGTGACATTGTAGTTCTTAGGTAACTACGAGTTTTGGGAGATGTAGATTAGTTACTGATCTTTGAGTTGTTTCCATTGAGTTTTTTTCTCCTAATACATCATACTAAGCATGAGCAATATGTGAGTACTGGTGACACAACACTATTTAATGCTGAAACCTTTGGAAAACGGAAATATCCAATTTTGTATAGTCGATATTATTGCATACCTACTCACCATTTAGTTTATTACTGAATTCATCTTATTGTTGATATAATATAATCTTTGGACAATTGGTAGTAGTGAATACATGTTGCTGGTTGTTCACAGTGAACAGGCACATCTGGTTGGTCAAAGATAATCCATGTTTTAACATGTACTCCTACTAAGTTATTTGTTAGACATACATAAGATTATGCCCCCCCCCCTCAACAATCTTTTCTTGCAGACCTGGTAATTTTTATGTGGATCCTTTTAGGCATAGTGTATACTATGTATATTTTTAAACTTCATTTCGAATTTATACCTAAATAGTATTATGTGTTTTTTTTAGGTTGAGAATTTCAATACTAGATGATTATTTGGATCTTGGAGAACGTATGATGATTCATGATACTTGGAGGAGAAACAACAGTGCTTTGAATGTTTAGAAATTTTATATATTTTTTATAAGGAAGTGATGTACTCCTAAATGATGATACTTGCATTGTAATGTACCAGATTGTTCCATTGAATCAACATATCATATTCATTTCGAATCATCTAATTTTACTAAAGTTGTATCTTGCACTGCCATTCGAACTACCTAATGTCATAAATGATTATATATGGAGGTTATTCTATTTTGCAATTACTAGTGCGTAGAACATCTACAGTGTTATAAATGATTATATGGAGGTATTCTATTTTGCAACCACCAACACATAGAAGCGTTGCATGAATCCATTGTTGCCTTGCAACACATTATTTCCTAGATTACCAACGGATCTATATATGATGTTGTAGACCCTTGCAACGCCACCAACAACAATGCATATGAATCCGTTGGTGTAGACCTTAGCAACGCTTATAGGGAGGGACAAACGACAACGCATCAATGCGGTGCTAAAGGGGGGTTCTTGTTGTAGTATCTTCACCTCCGGATCATTCCGGAGTTCCTCGTCACGTCTGGGATCTCATCTGGGACTCCGAACAACCTTCAATAACCACCATAGTGACTCAACTATACTTATATCGTCACTAAATGTTAAGTGTCTAGACCCTGCGGGTTCGAGAACTATGCAGACATGACCGAGACACCTCTACGGCCAATAACCAATAGCGAGACCTGGATGTTCATATTGTTTCCCACATATTCTACGAAGATCTTATCGGTCGAACCTTGATGTCAAGGATTCAGCTAATCCCGTATGGAGTTCCCTTTGTCTATCGGTATGTTACTTGCCCGAGATTCGATCGTCGGTATCTCCATACCTAGTTCAATCTCGTTACCGGCAAGTATCTTGACTCGTTTCGTAATACAAGATCCCGTGGCTAACTCATTAGTCACATTGCTTGCAAGCTCATTGTGATACTATATTACCGAGTGGGCCCAAGATACCTCTGCGCCATACAGAGTGACAAATCCCAGTCTTGATCCATGCCAACTCAACAGACACCCTCGGAGATACATGTAGAGCACCTTTATAGTCACCCAGTTATGTTGTGATGTCTGGTACACACAAGTTACTCCTCCGGAGTTAGTGAGTTGCATGATCTCATGGTCATAGGAACATATACTTACATGTAGAAAACGGTAGCAATAAACTTGACACGATTAAATGCTACGTTCATAGTCTGGGTCTTATCCATCACCTCATTCGCCTAATGGTGTGATCCCATTATCAAATGACAACTCATGTCTATTGTGAGGAAACCATAGACATCTTTGATCAACAAGCTAGTCTAGTATAGGCTCGCTAGGGACATGTTGTTGTCTATGTATCCACACATTTATCCGAGTTTCCTATCAATACAATTCTAGCATGGATAATAAACGATTATCATGAGCATGGAACTATGATAATAACTAATTTATTATTGCCTCTAGGGCATATTTCCAACAGTCTCCCACTTGCACTAGAGTCAATAATCTAGTTCACATCACCATGTGATTAACACCCAATGAGTTCTGGGGTCTATCATGTTATGCTTGTGAGAGAGGTTTTAGTCAACGGGTCTGCAACATTCAGATCCGCGTGTACTTCGCAAATCTCTATGTCATATTGTAGATGTTGTTACCACGCTCCACTTGGAGCTACTCCAAATGCTGCTCCACTATACGTATCCGGTTTGCTACTGAGACTCATCCGAATTGGTGTTAAAGCTTGCATTGACGTAACCCTTTACGCCGAACTCTTTATCACCTCCATAACCGATAAACATTTCCTTATTCCTCTAAGGATACTTTTGACTGCTGTCCAGTGATCGACTCCTAGATCACTCTTGTACCCCCTTCCCAGACACGTGGCAAGGCACACATTAGGTGTGGTACAAACATGGCATACCGTATTGACCCTATGGCTGAGGCATAGGGGACGACCTTCGCCCTTTTTCTTTCTTCTGCCATGGTCGAGCTTTGAGTCTTACTCAGCTTCACACCTTACAACTCAGGCAAGAAACCCCTTCTTGGACTGATCCATTTTGAACTTCTTCAAAATCATGCCAAGGTATGTGCTCTGTGAAAGTCTTATTAGGCGTCTTGATCTATCTCTATAGATCTTGATGCCCAATACGTAAGCAGCTTTACCCAGGTCTTCCTTCGAAAAACTCCTTTCAAAAAACCCTTTATGCTTTCTAGAAATTCTACATCATTCCCAATCAACAATATGCCATCCACATATACTTATCATGAATGTTGTAGTGCTCCCACTTACTTTCTTGCAAATACAATTTTCTTGCAAACTTTGTATAAACCGAAACGCTTTGATTACCTCATCAAAGCAAAAGTTCCAATTCCAAGATGCTTGCACCAGTCCATAATGGATTGCTAGAGCTTGCACACTTTCTCAGCATTCTCTGGATGGACAAAACCTTCCGGTTGCATCATATACAACTCTTCCTTAAGGAAACCGTTAAGGAACGCTGTTTTGACATCCATCTGCCAGATTTCATAATCGAGAAATGCAGCTATTGCCAACATGATTCCGACGGAAGCATCGCTACGGGTGAGAAAGTCTCATTGTAGTCAACTCCTTGAACTCGTGAAAACCCCTTTGCCACAAGTCGAGCTTTATAAACGGTGACATTACTATCATCATCTGTCTTCTTAAAGATCCATTTATTCTCAATGGCTTGCTGATCATCGGGCAAGTCCACCAAAGTCCATACTTTGTTCTCATACATGGATCCTATCTCGGATTTCATGGCTCCTAGCCATTTGTTGGAATCTGGGCCCACCATCGACTCTCCATAGTTCGTAGGTTCACCGTGGTCCAACAACATGACCTCTAAAATAGGGTTACTGTACCACTCAGAAGCAGTACATATCCTTATTGACCTACGAGGTTCGATAGTAACTTGATCCGAAGCTTCATGATCACTATCATTAGCTTCCTCTTCAACTGATGTAGGTGTCACAGAAACATCTTTCTACGCTGCACTACTCACTGGTTGAAGTAAAGGTTCAACAACCTCATCAAGTTCTATCTTCCTCACACTCAATTGTTTCGAGAGAAACTCTTTCTCGAGAAATGACCCATTCTTAGCGACAAACACTTTGCCATCGGATCTGAGATAGAAGGTATACCCAATTGTCTCCTTTGGGTATCCTATGAAGACACATTTGTCCACTTTGGGTTCGAGCTTTTCTGGCTGAAGCCTTTTGACATAAGCATCGCAACCCCAAACCTTAAGGAACGACATCTTAGATTTCTTGCCAAACCACAGTTCATACGGCGTCATCTCTACAGACATAGATGGCGCCCTATTTAAAGTGAATGCATTTGTCTCTAATACATAACACCAAAATGAGAGTGGCAGATTGGAAAGTGACATAATAAAACGCACCATATCCAATAAGGTACGATTACGACGTTCAGACACACCATTACGCCATGGTGTTCTAGGTGGCGTCAACTATGAAACAATTCCACATTGTCTTAAGTGATTGCCAAACTCATAACTCAGATATTCTCCACTTCGATCAGATCGTAGGAATTTAATCTTCTTGTTATGATGATTCTCAACTTCACTCCGAAATTGCTTGAGCTTTTCAATTGTTTCAGACTTATGCTTCATTAAGTAGACATACCGATATCTACTCAAATCATCGGTGAAGGTGAGAAAGTAACAATATCCACCTCATGCGTCAACGCTCATCGGATCTCACACATCAGTGTGTATGATTTCCAACAAGTCACTTGCCCGTTCCATTGTTTCGAAAAACGGGGTTTTAGTCATCTTGCCCATGAGGCATGGTTCGCATGTTTCAAGTGATTCAAAATCAAGTGACTCCAAAAGTCCATCAGCATGGAGTTTCTTCATGTGCTTTACACCAATCTTACCTAAGCGGCAGTGCCACAAGAAAGTGGTATTATCAATCGAGATTCAGTAAACCATTCACATTGGGTGCATGACCATAGAAGGTATTATTCATGTAAATAGAATAACCATTCTTCTCTGATTTAAGTGAACAACCGTATTGCAATAAACACGATCTAATCATGTTCATGCTCAATGCAGACACCAAATAACATTTATCTAGGTTCAACACTAATCTCGAAGGTAGAGGGAGCGTGCGATGGTGATCACATCAACCTTGGAAACACTTCCAACACACATCGTCACCTCTCCCTTAGCTAGTCCCCGTTTATTTCGTAGCTTTTATTTCAAGTTACCAATATTAGCAACGGAACCGGTATCTAATACACAGGTGCTACTAGGGGTACTACTAAGGTACACATCAATAACACGTAGATCAAATATACTTTTGTTGAAGTTGTCAGCCTTCTCATTGAAGGAAATATTCCCTAGAGGCAATAATAAAGTTATTATTTATTTCCTTATTTCATGATAAATGTTTATTATTCATGATAGAATTGTATTAACCGGAAACTTAGTACATGTGTGAATACATAGACAAAACATATTGTCCCTAGTATGCCTCTACTAGACTAGCTCGTTAATCAAAGATGGTTATGTTTCCTAACCATAGACATATGTTGTCATTTGATGAATGGGATCACATCATTAGGAGAATGATGTGATGGACATGACCCATCCGTTAGCTTAGCATTATGATCGTTACAACTTCATTGCTACCGCTCTCTTCATGACTTATACATGTTCCTCAGACTATGAGATTATGCAACTCCCAAATACCGGAGGAACACTTTGTGTGCTACCAAACGTCACAACGTAATTGGGTGATTATAAAGGTGCTTTACAGGTGTCTTTGAAGGTGTTTGTTGGGTTGGCGTAGATCGAGATTAGGATTTGTCACTCCATGTTTCGGAGAGGTATCTCTAGGCCCTCTCGGTAATACTCATCACTATAAACCTTGCAAGCACTGTGACTAATGAATTAGTTGCGAGATGAAGTATTACAGAACGAGTAAAGAGACTTGCCGATAACGAGACTTACCTGCGCTAGTAACTTCATCATCACCGTCACCATGCCGTCGTGCTGACGAAACTCTCCCTCGGCCTCAGCTGGATCTAGAGTTCAAGGGATGTCACCGAGCTGAACGTGTGCAGATCACGGAGGTGCCGTGCGTTCGGTACTTGATTGATTGGATCACGAAGACGTTCGACTACATCAACCGCATTACTTAACGGTTCCGCTTTCGGTCTACAAGGGTACACGGACACTCTCTCCCCTCTCGTTGCTATGCATCACCTAGATAGATCTTGCATGACCGTAGGATTTTTTTTGAATTTACTGCGTTCCCCAACAGTGGTATCAGAGCCAGGTCTATGCGTCGATGTTATATGCATGAGTAGAACACAATGAGTTGTGGATGATAATAGTCATTCTGCTTACCACCAACGTCTTACTTTGATTCGGCGGTATTGTTGGATGAAGTGGCCCGGACCGACATTACATGACCGCGTTCATGAGACTGGTTCTACCAACGTGCTTATGCACATAGGTGGCGAGTGTCTGTTTCTCCAACTTTAGTTGAATCGAGTTTGACTACGGTCGGTCCTTGTTGAAGGTTAAAACAACACACTTGACGAAAAATCATTGTGGTTTGGATGCGTAGGTAAGAACGGTTCTTGCTAGAAGCCCGTAGCAGCCACGTAAAACTTGCAACAACAAAGTAGAGGACGTCTAACTTGTTTTTGCAGGGCTTGCTGTGATGTGATATGGTCAAGGCATGATGTGATATAAATTGTTGTATGAGATGATCATGTTTTGTAACAAAGTTATCGACAACTAGCAGGAGCAATATGGTTGTCGCTTTATTGTATGCAATGCAATTGCCATGTAATTGTTTTACTTTATCACTAAGCGGTAGCGATAGTCATAGTAACAATAGTTGGCGAGACGACAATGATGCTACGATGGAGATCAAGGTGTCGCGCCGGTGACGATGGAGATCATGGCGATGCTTCGGTGATGGAGATCATGAGCACAAGATGATGATGGCCATATCATGTCACATATTTTGATTGCATGTGATGTTTATCTTTTATGCATCTTATTTTGCTTAGTACAGCGGTAGCATTATAAGATGATCCCTTACTAAATTTGAAGGTATAAGTGTTCTCCCTGAGTATGCACTGTTGCTACAGTTCATCGTGCCAAGACACCACATGATGATCGGGTGTGATAAGCTCTACGTTCACATACAACGGGTGCAAGCCAGTTTTGCACACGCAGAATACTTGGGTTAAACTTGACGAGCCTAGCATATGCAGATATGGCCTTGGGACACTAAGACCGAAAGGTTGAACGTGAATCATATAGTAGATATGATTAACATAGTGATGTTCACCATTGAAAACTACTCCATCTCACGTGATGATCAGACATGGTTTAGTTGATTTGGATCACGTGATCATTTAGATGACTAGAGGGATGTCTATCTAAGTGGGAGTACTTAAGTAATATGATTAATTAAACTTTAATTTGTCATGAACTTAGTCCTGATAGTTTTTTGCATATCTATGTTATTGTAGATCAATGGCCCGTGCTACCGTTCCTTTGAATTTAGTTGCGTTCCTAGAGAAAGCTAAGTTGAAAGATGATGGCAGCAACTACACGAACTGGGTCCGTAACTTGAGGATTATCCTCATTGCTGCACAGAAGAATTACATCCTGGAAGCACCGTTAGGTGTTCCACCTGCGCCAGCAACTGCAGACATTGTGAATGCTTGGCAGACGCGTGTTGATGACTACCCGATAGTTCAGAGTGCCATGCTTTACGGCTTAGAATCGGGACATCAAAGATGTTTTGAATGTCATGGAGCATATGAGATGTTCTAAGAACTGAAGTTAATATTTCAAGCAAATGCCCGAGTTGAGAGATATGAAGTCTCCAACAAATTCTACAGCTGCAAAATGGAGGAGTAGTTTTGTTAGTGAACACATACTCAGAATGTCTGGGTACCGTAACCACTTGACTCAACTGGGAGTTAATCTTCCTGATGATAGTGTCATTGACAGAGTTCTCCAATCACTGCCACCAAGCTATAAAGGCTTCGTGATGAACTATAATATGCAAGGATGAACAAGACTATTCCCAAGCTCTTTGTGATGCTAAAGGCTGCGGAGGTAGAAATCAAGAAGGAGCATTAAGTGTTGATGGTCAATAAGACCACTAGTTTCAAGAAAAAGGTCAAAGGGAAGAAGGGGAACTTGAAGAAGAATGACAAAAAGGTTGATGCTCAGGAGAAGAAACCCAAGTCTGGACCTAAGCCTGAAACTGTGTGCTTCTATTGCAAAGGAACTGGTCACTGGAAGCGGAACTGCTCCAAGTATTTGGCGGATAAGAAGGATGGCAAAGTGAAAGGTATATTTGATATACAGGTTACTGATGTGTGCCTTACTAATGCTCGTAGTAGCGCCTGGGTATTTGATACTAGTTCTGTTGTTCATATTTTCAACTCGAAATAGGGGCTACGGATTAAACGAAGATTGGCTAAGGACAAGATGACGATGCGCATGGGAAATGGTTCCAAGGTCGATGTGATTGCCGTCGGCACGCTACCTCTACATCTACCATCGGGATTAATTTTAGACCTGAATAATTGTTATTTGGTGCCAGCGTTGAGCATGAACATTATATCTAGATCTTGTTTGATGCGAGATGGTTATTCATTTAAATTAGAGAATAATGGTTGTTATATTTATACGAGTAATATCTTTTATGGTCATGCACCCTTGCTAAGTGGTCTATATTTTTTTTTTTGAATCTTGATAGTGATGAAACACATATTCATAATATTGAAGCCAAAAGATGCAGAGTTAATAGTGATAGTGCAACTTATTTGTGGCACTGCCATTTGGATCATATCCGTGTAAAGCGCATGAAGAAACTCCATGCTGATGGACTTTTGGAATCACTTGATTATGAATCACTTGGTGCTTGCGAACCGTGCCTCATAGGCAAGATGACTAAAACTCCGTTCTCTGAAACAATGGAGCGAGCTACTGACTTATTGAAAATAATACAAACCGATGTATGCGGTCCAATGAGTATTGAGGCTCGTGGTGGGTATCGTTATTTTCTTACCTTCACAGATGATTTAAGCAGATATGGTTATATCTACTTAATGAAACATAAGTCTGAAACATTTGAAAAGTTCAAATAATTTTAGAGTGAAGTGGAAAATCATCGTAACAAGAAAATAAAGTTTCTATGATCTGATCGTGGAGGAGAATATTTGAGTTACGAGTTTGGTCTTCATTTGAAACAACATGGGATAGTTTCACAATTAACGCCTCCTAGAACACCACAACAAAATGGTGTGTCCGAATGTCGTAATCGTACTTTATTGGATATGGTGCGATCTATGATGTCTCTTACTGATTTACCGCTATCATTTTGGGGTTATGCTTTAGAGACGACTGCATTCACTTTAAATAGGGCACCATCAAAATCCGTTGGGACGACGCCTTATGAACCATGGTTTGGCAAGAAACCAAAGTTGTCGTTTCTTAAAGTTTGGGGCTGCGATGCTTATGTGAAAAAGCTTCAACCAGATAGGCTCGAACCCAAATTGGAAAAGTGTGTCTTCATAGGATACCAAAGGAAACTGCTGGGTACACCTTCTATCCAGATCCGAAGGAAAAATCTTTGTTGCTAAGAATGGATCCTTTCTAGAGAAGGAGTTTCTCTCGAAAGAAGTGAGTGGGAGGAAAGTAAAACTTGATGAGGTAACTGTACCTTCTCCCTTATTGGAAAGTAGTTCATCACAGAAATCAGTTCCAGTGATTCCTACACCAATTAGGGAGGAAGTTAATGATGATGATCATGAAACTTCAGATCAAGTTACTACCGAACCTCGCAGGTCTTCCGGAGTAAGATCCACACCAGAGTGGTACGGTAATCCTTTTCTGGAAGTCATGTTACTAGACCTTGATGAACCTACGAACTATGAGGAAGCGATGATGAGCCTAGATTCCGCGAAATGGCTTGAGGCCATGAAATCTGAGATGGGATCCATGTATGAGAACAAAGTGTGGACTTTGGTGGACTTGCCCGATGATCGGCAAGCCATAGAAAATAAATGGATCTTTAAGAAGAAGATCGACGCAGGCAGTAATGTTACTGTTTACAAAGCTCGACTTGTTGCGAAAGGTTTTTGACAAGTTCAAGGAGTTGATTACGAGGAGACTTTCTCACCCGTAGCGATGCTTAAGTCTGTCTGAATCATGTTAGCAATTGCTGCATTTTATGATTATGAAATTTGGCAGATGGATGTCAAAACTGCATTCCTGAATGGATTTCTGGAAGAAGAGTTGTATATGATGCAACCAGAAGGTTTTGTCGATCCAAAGGGTGCTAACAAAGTGTGCAAGCACCAACGATCCATTTATGGACTGGTGTAACCCTCTCGAAGTTGGAATAAACATTTTAATAGTGTGATCCAAGCATATGGTTTTATACAGACTTTTGGAGAAGCCTGTATTTACAAGAAAGTGAGTGGGAGCTCTATAGCATTTCTGATATTATATGTGGATGTCATATTGTTGATTGGAAATGATATAGAATTTCTGGATAGCATAAAGGGATACCTAAATAAGAGTTTTTCTATGAAAGACCTCGGAGAAGCTGTTTACATATTGGGCATCAAGATCTATAGAGACAGATCAAGACGCTTAATTGGACTTTCACAAAGCACATACCTTGATAAAGTTTTGAAGAAGCTCAAAATGGATCAGTCAAAGAAAGGGTTCTTGCTTGTGTTACAAGGTGTGAAGTTGAGTCAGACTCAATGCCCGACCACTGCAGAAGATAGAGAGAAAATGAAGGTCATTCCCTATGCTTCAGCCATAGGTTCTATCATGTATGCAATGTTGTGTACCAGACCTGGTGTGTGCCTTGCTATAAGCATAGCTGGGAGGTACCAAAGTAATCCCGGAGTGGAACACTGGACAACGGTCAAGAACATCCTGAAATACCTGAAAAGTACTAAGGATATGTTTCTCGTTTATGGAGGTGAAAAAGAGCTCGCCATAAATGGTTATGTCGATGCAAGCTTTGACACTGATCTGGATGACTCTAAGTCGCAAACCGGATACATATTTTTATTGAATGGATGAGTTGTCAGTTGGTGCAGTTCCAAGCAAAGCGTCGTGGCGGGATCTACGTGTGAAGCAGAGTACATTGCTGCCTCGGAAGCAGCAAATCAAGGAGTTTGGATGAAGGAGTTCATATCCGATCTAGTTATACCTAGTGCATCGGGTCCAATGAAAATCTTTTGTGACAATACTGGTGCAATTGCCTTTGCAAAGGAATCCAGATTTCACAAGAGAACCAAGCACATCAAGAGACGCTTCAATTCCATCCGTCATCAAGTGTTGGAAGGGGACATTGAGATATGCAAGATACATACGGATCGTAAATTTGCAGACCCATTGACTAAGCCTCTTCCACGAGCATAACATGATCAGCACCAAAGCTCCATGGGTGTTAGAATCATTACTATGTAATCTAGATGATTGACTCTAGTGCAAGTGGGAGACTAAAGGAAATATGCCCTAGAGGAAATAATAAAGTTATTATTTATTTCCTTATTTCATGATAAATGTTTATATTGATGCTAGAATTGTATTAACCGGAAACTTAGTACATGTGTGAATGCCCCTACAAAAAAATACACTTCCGTGATGATATGTGTTTGTCATAGTAGGTCGCGTGTTTTGTCATGCATGTACATCCATGACGATTTTATGACAGAATCAAGGTAGTCATACCTATGCTGTCATAGAAGTGTTCCATGACATTACCAAAATTATCATCACGGAAGTGTCCACTTCCATGACGATAAATCGCGCGTCACAGAAGTGCTTTCGTCAAGGGTGACCGACACGTGGCATCCACCGTAACGGAATGTTGTTAAGCTATCGGGTCAGGTTTTGGATCTGGTAACCCGCTAACAGTCCGGACCAATGGGAAATTTCCATGTGTAAAATTCTAATTGGCCGGATGAAACACAAGTCAGCTCGTTAGTGGGTCAAATAGGCCCCTATGATATGTCGACACGTGCGATGGCCCACCACTGGCCCATTTAGCTTACAAGGCCGGTCCGTTTGACTTGGTCAAAAGTTAACGGGCTGGCCCATGAAAAGCCTGTTAACGGTGTCATCGCAAATAGCCCATTTTACGCCCTGGTAACTCACGGCCCATTAGGCCCTAACGGAAATCGGCCCAACAACATCATGTGGGCCGTCGAATATAACACCAACCCGTTTCACTTTCGGCCCATGTATGGCCTACGACGTCTTTTGTCCCATATGAGGCCTTCATATCTTTAGGCCCTTTAGAGGCCCATGGTGACTCTAGCCCATAATGAACAGTAAATTTCTTTGTACCCGTTAACGGCCTGTGATTCACATGGGCCGTTTCCAGCCCGTGTTAGCTTTTGGCCTATTGACGGCCCATACGTTCTTGGGCTCCTTTTCAGCCTCGATTACTTCCGGCCCGTTACTGGCCTGTTCCCCTAATGGGCCAAATTCGGCACATGGCAAGAGTCGGCCCGTTTCTAGCATGTTAACCTGTTGCGCCGTTTCCAGCCCGTCATATATTTCGGCCCATTAATGACATGTTATGCTTGTGAAAGAATTAAGCCTTTGTGTACTCCGGCCTGTTAATGGCCCGTTACCGTGCTGGGCCGATACCAATTATGCCCATTTACGACCCATGTAGACCCATTTATCCGACGGCCCAAGGCCCACCGATTCTACGGCCCTGTTGGAGGCCCATTTATCGATGGCCCGTAGGAGACCCATGGATCCTACGGCCCATAGTAGGGTCAAGGTTGCCATGGTTGTTAGCGGGTTATCAGATCCAAAACCTGATAACCCGCTAACGACCCGTATATGACTCATGGTTTTTGCGACCACTAGCAAACCAGGGAAAAAAAGACTAGGAAATAAATAAGGCTGAAACTAACACTAGGCTATTAAGGCGATTATACAGATTACATCCACTCGACATCAAAGATCGCCACGAGTGCAAATATAGGGAACACCCTACACTATACAAAAATGGCTTGCTGTTTTCTTCAGCCGGTGGCTGCACGTTAAGAACAAATTTTGTATCGCACCAAAACAGATTACAACTATAAAACAAAAGGAAGGTTGACATAAAAGTTAACAATCTAGCAAATAAATGCACCACCAGAAGTTCAGAAGCTCGATTCATTTGACCTGACTGTTATGTTTTCATGTTGTATTGTCCGATGGAGCACCATAACCTCCGCCTTCATTGCTCCTAGGCTCCTGAACAACATAGCAAATGTCTGATAATCTGTTTTCAAAACCATGCATATCTTGACGACATCGAACAATGTCTCTCTTTGTTTCACAAAGGGTTTCTATTAGGGAACGGACTTGTGTCTGGAGCACAGATACAACATTGTTTTGAGCTTGCATATCTTGATCATGAGGCAGTTTGGATGAGATTGCCTTGACAACCAACCCAGTATTATGCAGGAACATGCTTTTGGCACTGTTAGTGGACAAGTACTGAGCCACTGCAGCAAGAGCTGGCATTGCGGTTATAGTTGCCTCGCCACCTTCAGAAGGTGGCGGTTCCACCATTTTTTCCATAGCTCACTGAAAAGTTGAGTTTTTACATTAGTAGTATGAGAACAGAAGATATTAAGGAGGCAGAAAAACCAAACAAAATAGCTTTGGTCTATATACAGAACTTATTCTGGTGAACCCATGTAAAATATTAGTTGTATTTTATTGCAAAGTACATAATAAAACCAGGTTCCAAACATATGACCATGTACCATCACTAACGTATTGTCTATTTCTTCACATTGTATTGAGGGCTAAGGATAAAGAGACGAAGTTTATAATACGTTAAGCACAATATGACATCATTCATATCACAAAACAACCGAGAACAGACAAACAGGCAATTGTAATGTTGTGTGGGCAAGTCCAGCACGGAACTAGATTATAGGTCAAGATCAAAGGAACATCACTCCTCTCTTTTAAACCTTGTAAGGTGCAATGATACGCTAAGACAATTGTGTATAAAATTGAAAAGAGTAATAGACATTGGCTACAAACCATGCAGTTCAAGGCACAAGTCAGAGCAAGTAGTAGTTAAAAGGCATGCGGATTAAGGACTTACAACAGCGGCTTTGACTGGTGTAGTCATGCCCTTCTTCTTGCTGGTGTGACAGTCCTTGAAGATTTCCACAGCATTTGGTTCAGGTACTTTTTGGTCCTTGCGGGCTTCCCTCTGCATTTGGAACAAGTCAATATGGATATGATAATATGGTACAGCGAAAAGACTGAAACAACAGCTAAATACAAGAGGCTCACAGTGTGCAATATAGCTACGAGATCCTGTCGTCTGTTGGAATTTCACTTTCGTATGGTTGGCCTTGTTCTTTGAATAGTTCACCTACAAGAAGATAGATTTGTGTGGCACATGCGTAAATAGGACTTCAACATGTGATATGATCACCTATATATAATGTACTTGATACTTTGGATCAGACCAGTGTTTAACGAGGCCCCTCCAGTCTTCATCCGATATATTTTCCACTAGAGATATTTGGGAAAGTTCACTGTTAGCCTTGCCTCCAAAGTGAGTTTTCCTCAAGTTATATCGATAGTGTTGCAGAGCAGACTTGAAAACATGGGTGCAAGCTTATCTGGTTGCATCATCTTGGCTATCCAACTTGAACCTCATATGTTGAAAATTATGGGAGTCTCATTATCAGCAACCTAGAAAGTATGGGATAGAGCAAGACGATATTACTAGTTTCCATACATAACCATACTTACAGATAAATGGTCGAGGAAGGTGTTGAACTGGGTTTCGTATTTTTCATTCCTGTACTGAATCCATGTTGGGAGGATATGTACATGACACCTAACGGCAACCGTTGCCTCTGATACTAACTTGGCTGACTCTGTAGCATCACGTGGCTTTTTTAAACCTGCCTCAAAACGGATCTCCATTCTTCCTCCTCTAGATTTAGTTAACCTATCGAGCATTATCCCTGATGTTTGTTTCCTCTTGCACCTAGGTGCTAGTCCAACAACGAACATAGGAAGTGTTAGGTATACATCAAACTGTGAGACTACATATAAAGAAGCATGCAACTGTAACTTGACTCCAGCAACTACCTTCTTGCTGTTGAAGCTCACAAGGTTCATCTGATCTTACCAACTCGTCTTGTGTCAAGAGTGCTTGGGAAGTAGTGTCAGGTGGGAAGGGAGCTTGGGAACGTGCTGCCAGCTCAGTTGACGCACGAGTAACTCGTGTAGCTGGTAGTAATGTGGAAGGTGTTGCAAGAACTAGGGTTGTCTCTGCTTGTTTGGTGGCAGCTATTTGTTTCTGTTTGGCTTTTTCTACAACTCATGTAGAATGGGATACCCTGTTTGTAGAATTTTCCGCTGGACTTTGATCTTCTATTGCACCATCAGTACCAGCAGAATCTGCAGGATTCTTCCGGTTCCCATTCCCTGCCATTATGTGTTTCTTCCTCTTTCTCTGTGCCATGTTAAGTCAAGCCGGCAAGAAAAATGAATAACAATTTAGTTCTTCAGAACAAATTGATGCGTGATATAGACGAACTGAACTTTGATGTTAGACAACCACATGATAGGAGGATGTAATATGTACGAAAAATAGGAGGAAGAGATAACCAGAACTATGATGTGTAAACTAAGCAGAAGACATTTCACTAAATTCGAAGCAATGCAATGGAAGGTAGACACCATATGAAAGATGCTACAAATATCACTCTGCCAAGTTAACAGTGTCTCATCATAAATGGCGTTTAAACAAATGTGAAGCATTAAAAGAAATAAATCATGTGCAAGATGCAAACAACATCACACTACCAAGTTAGAGGTCTCTCATCATTAGTGCCATTGCATATTCACAACATTGCATATTCACAGCTAATGATGTGTAAACTAAGGAGAAGGCATTTCAACAAAATAGAAGCAATGAAAGCTAGACACCATATGAAAGATGCAACGAATATCACTCTACCAAGTTAAAACTGTCTCGTCATAACTGCCATTTCAACAAATTAGTAGTACAAGCTAGAAAAGAATGCGAGATGTAACCTATATCACACTTTGTAGTCAAACGTGTCTTATGATAAGTGATTGTTGCAGGTTACACAATTGTAGTAATTTGATGTAAGAACATGGTGTGATAGACAGATATTGTATGTTCTAGAAACAGGAACACGTGTCTTATTCAAGTATAATGTGTAAAGTAAGCAGATGGAATTCAACAAAATTAGAAGTAATACAAGCTAGACATCACACATAACATGCAACCACATATAACAGTGCCAAGTTAGAGGGAGCACCAGTGATGGTGCACTAGGGGAGACGTGCTCATCATAAACACAGCTACGTCGAGTGTCTATGCATGTGTTGTCTTGGAAATCATCTTGGGGATGGAGTAGAAACTGTAGAGGCCCTCCATTTGGAGGAGCACCTTTATCCGCTGCCTTGCTAACTTACTTCCGCTTTATTGATTTTGAATTGTCAAGTAAAACCGACAAGAAAAAGCAATAAAATTCTCTCTTCAGAACTCATTCATGCATGATACTGACAATCACTACTTTGATGTAAGGCAAACACATGATACCAGGATGGAATATGTACGAAAAACAGGACGGCATGGCATGTTCACAACTGTTTGTGTAAACTAAGTAGAAACCATTCCAACAAATAAGAAGCAATGCATGCTAGACACCACATGAAAGATGCAACCAATATGACTCTGCCAAGTTAAAAGCACCCCATCATAAATGGAATTTCAACAAATTAGAAGCAGCGCATGCTATAAATCATATGAAAGATGCAACTAATATCACACTGCATGTACTAAAGGTGTTTCATCATATTGATTGATGCGGGATACAAAAAAAACAATAGTTTTATGTAAGGACATGCTTAATAGACAGATGTACTATGTACTAAATACAGGAAGGCATGTCACATTAACAAGTATAATGTATAAGCTAAGCTGAATAGCACATGCAATTTAACCAGATTGGAAGAATTACAATCTAGACACCATATGCAACATGCAACCACATATCACGCTGCCAAGTTAGAGCAAGCACCTGCGATGCTAGTGTAGGGGAAATGCGGTAATCAACTACAGAGCTACGTTCACTATCTTCATCTAGCCTTGATGTTTCTTCAGAATCATGTCGGGAGGCTGACGCTGCATTCTTTAAATGAGGAGTAGTCCACTTGCCTGACTGCATCATCATAAGTGATTGATGAGGGATACACAAGAACATTAGTTTGATGTAAGAACATGGTAATACACAGATGTACTAGTATGTACCAAAAACAGAAAGGCATGTTCATACGAAGGGAGGGTTCACTCATTTTGTTTCGTATGTAGTTCATAGTGAAATCTCTAAAAAGACTTATATTTTGAAACGGAGGGAGTACATACGAAGCAGAATATGTCTACTCCTACATATGAAGTAGCCCATTTGAAATGTGTAAAAAGACTTTTATCGAATGCAGTGCTTTGATGTGTCGCGTCAACTCGTACAAGCCCGAGAAATTTGATTACTACGACGCCCTCTCCCTCGTGGACTGAGCCCCAGTGCCTTAACTGCACCTGCCTTTGGCTGCATGACAGGTGGGCCAACCACCTGTTGGGCCCACCTGTTATGGACGCAAAGGCAGGAGCAGTAAGTAGAAGCTTTCGCTACACGCTATCCCTCCTGCACGAGGTGGACGGACATGCAGCAGTGGATTCGATACTGTAGAAGTATGAGTAACATCGTTGTTTGTCTTCTCGAAGAGGCGAAGAGCCAAGTGCAAACCGAACGTGGTAGTTGCGAACGCTCGCGTGGTGCAGTTCCTTGGAGTACTAGCCAGGATCTTGCATGAGACAAAATTGCTATTGTTTAACAATTAAACTCCATTATCCATTGGTTGATACTCATTCTGCATAGGTCCACGCGCTTAGCACCGTTTCCTCCTGGGGTCACCAATGTTTATTTGCTAATAGCATTCCATGCAATGAACTAGCCATTGCAAGTCATTAAAAGCATGCACACCTCTCATCTCTTATTGGTTGATACGTATGTCAAGAAACAATAAACAAGGTAGAAGTTAATGCACCGCGACTAAGTGTTTTGGGACTATTTGGTTTTCGTAAGATGACTTACACACCTAGACGGAGGGAGTAGTATAGACCTGTAAACCGGAAAGGAGTATTTGCCTTTCTAGAGATTTCAACAAGTGACTAGACTTCGGCTAAAAAAACAAGTGACTAGACTACACCGTGTGCAGTACCCCCTCCCTTCCGGTTTATAGGGCTCAAATCTCAAATCTCATGAGCCAAGGCATTTTGCGATTGGAGGAATGTATCTTGTACTTTACAAAACTACCCTAATTAAACTCATGCATTAATTACGTAGTTCTCTCGTTTTCCTCTCCGCCTTGGTCGCGGTGCACAATATTGAGAGAGTGCTTGGATACGTTTTAGTCTCATGACGAAAAGTAGTGGGACTAAAACTTGTTAGCCTCATCCATGCTTGGATCCAAATACTAAAGAGGCTAAAATCAAGTTAATGACATTTCAAAGCATCCGGGCCTGCGTGCCATCCACCAAATCACAGCGAGGTGCTACAGTCGAGACTCACCTGTCACCCTGGTGTGGTCGTCATGACCCGTCATATCACAAAACCCACACCTTTACCAGCAGTGGTAAGGTGGCCTCCAAGTTGGACTGGATGAAGCAACCATCATTTCATCGGAACGCTCGTTCAAGCCTTTCTTCCCTTTCTTGAAGAAAACCTCACTCCAGGCTACTCACTTCTGCCATTTTTCTTCTCTACCGACGAAGGAAAGGTGGGCCAATCAGTTATGCTGCTATATTTTCATTCCAATAATCTTATTTTTGCGAAGACCCGACCGATTCTCACATCCTATTCTTTTCCCGTTTTCATTGCGATTGTGGTTTCCTTTTGATTGCTTTTTGTTTGTCAATTCATTGATGGATCCTGGAGCACTAGGCAAAGAGTTGCCGGCGGACAACCCACTGGAGACAGCGATCTCCAGGAAGCGAGCACCGACCAACGAGTTGACCATGTTGGCGGGCCAACCCATGGAGACGAAGAACTCCAAGAAACAAGCACTGGCCAAAGAGTTGAGGACGTTGGCGGACGAACTCCTCAAAGAAAGTTGGAAGAACAGCAAGGGCCCCACCGTGCCTACCCCAGGAGCTCTAATTGCCAACTATGTGAGGCTCAAGACCGAGTTTGAGGAGATAGTCGCCGTTGAGAAGCAGTATTCCCCTGGCAAGGTGATGGCCCCCATCGAGCACGAGGAGATGGCCCCTGGAGGGATGAGATCCCCCGGTGAGCTGCACAAGGTAAAAAATAATGGCTTATTACCATAGTTGTGGTTTTTGATTATTTGCAATGTGCTTGCTAATATGTTAGTGTTGTGCAGGTGCCGGTGGTTTTCCTTGATGATTCCGATGTCATGGCCCGTCCTGTTGGCATCGCCCCGGAGATCGATTCCGATGCCGTTGTCCATCCTGTGGACATCGCCCCAGAGATCGATTCCGATGTCGCGGTCAGTCCTGTGGACATCGCCCCAGAAATTGATTCCCATGCCGCTGTCCGTGCTGTGGTCATTGCCCGAGAGATCGATGCCAAGAAATAGTTGGTCGCGCTAATCCTTCAGGGTAGTTTGCATTGCCCTGTGTTTAATTACCAGAACGATGCATCTTATCAAACCATCTTAGGGCTAGTGCACTGTCTTGTGTGGGCGGATCTTGCTACTTTTGTTTGATAGTGAATCATGCGATGAATCATGTGAACCCTCTCCGAGTTATGGAAACAGATGTATCCTCACCGTCTTTTGATGTAATATATGGCATGCTTAGATGTAAGTTTGAACTGTTTATCATATCAGCAGGGCTTGTTTGATGATTCTTGGTGTTAGTAGGCTAGCTACTGTGCGAGCTATAGTACTTGCAAAACACTCACCGAAGAGAAACGTTGGGGCTGATGAGCTCGTGGTATGCTTATACTTATCCCTCGTCGATCGACCAATAGCCCTAGCTCCTAAAATTGTAGGCTTAGCGATCGATCAGACAATAGTCGACATACATTCAGGCCTCATTTGGTTCATAGGGTAGGAAAATCGTAGCAAAAGTACAGAGAACGTGCAACACAAAATCATAGCAGTGCAGAGACGTACTCCATCCATTCCAAAATAGATGACCTAGGCGGGCTAGTTTGGCCTAGTGGGTTTCAGTGATATGATGTGGTACAGTGCCGTCCAGTCTTCGCGTGTGGTAGCAGTACTACGGGTATAGTAAGTTTTCTTGAAGAAGCAGAATTCAACGAAGTCATGATGGTTCCTTCGTCCGAACAACTTACGGTGGGAAAGGTTGGGCCTGCGATACGACCGGGGTAGACCAGGATAATTTTGTGCATGGCAGGTGGACCAGGATGGTCGACGTCCCACATGTCGGTGAATGAAAGTACTTTCCGATATAGAGGACGAGCAACGAGTATTCATTGTTTATTTTTGATGAAAGCTATTGTCTCCACTGTTACTCCTTGACTTTGTCAATGCCTCTCTCTCCTCTACATAAGCGGGGACTACTTGCTATGCATGCAGCGGGCAGCTGGCGTCTTGAGGGACCAGGATGGTGAGAGCGGGCTCCGGAAGTGGTCCGGACTCCAGCATGGCCCACCTCACATTATCACCATATATTTCTTGGAGTCCATGCGCGGCGGGTGGGCGATCTCTTCTCCCTCCCCCGTTTCTCTCTTCTCAGCCGACACCCGCCGAGCGATTAGATTTCGGCTATCGACAGTTTATTCAATTACGATCCCACATGTTAGTGAAATTGCAAGACAACGCGTGTCCCCTTTGGTGAGCGGCGTGCGAGCCGGACTGTCAGGCTTGCGACGCGTATGAGTCGTAAGTGTGCCGCCTTTTCCTTTAGAACTTGCGAAGCGTAACATTCGCGCGATCAATCGATAGAAATCCGGAACAAAATGACGAGGGCGGTGCTTTCCCGCTTGTTAGGCGGTCTAGTTCGAGTGATATGACGTGCTACAGTGCCGTCCACTTGCTCCATTTTTATGTAAGCAAGAGTTTACACTCGTACGCGGGAGGAGTGTGAAACACCGCAGATCTGATTTTGATCGAGGGATAACTGTTCCCTGCCAAATGATGGAGGATTGTTGGCGATTATAGCATGATAGTTAGGGCATCTCCAGCGCTGGCCCACAAATTTACACCGGCATCTGTCCGAGGACACTGATGGATGCCATCCGATGCTGCCCGCATACCTTTCGACAACTATATGAACTAACCGGACGAAATTCGTGCAAACAAAGCAAATTTCAAATTAACCGGATGAAATTAACCGGATGAAATTCATTAGATTTCGAAAACTTTTCCTACAAACTGGACGAAATTCATTACATATTTCGCACAAACCGTACTAAACCTACTGTAAACCTAATCTAAATGATCGCCGGCGCCCAACCACCAAGTCCGGCCATGAACCCGAGAAAGCCGGCCATTGCCTTTGCCTCCTCCTCATCCGCCTCGATAACCTCCTCCTCCGGCCGGAGCACAAGGTTATGAAGATTTCCGCCTCCACGTTGCCGTCAAGCGGCTAATCGGCCGCCGATGTTTACCCCACCAAGCTTGGCGTCGACTGAGTGGAGTAGCGGTGGCCTTCCCGGGACCAGAGCGGCGGCGACCTACCGTTTACTACTCTTCCTCGCTGCCGGCTGCGCCCGCACACGCGCGCTGGCTTTGTGGTCGTGGCGGCGGAGGGCGGCCCGGGGGGTGCCGACGATCTCCTTCGTTTGCTCCTGCGATAGTACGTCGATGAGAGCTTTGGAGCGCGCCCGGAGCGGAGCCGCCGATGTCCCTCGTCTGCTCCTGCGACAGTACGTCCAAGAGAGCTTCGGAGCACCACGAGGCCATGGTTGAAGTGGTGCCAACAGAAGGAAGGGACCGGAGGAGAATAAGTGTGGGTCTTTGGCTATGGCTGGGAGCTGGGGCTCAAGTTAATATAGTGGGTGAATGGCAATGAGCCGCGACAGACGGATGGACAACTGGCGCCGGAGCAAGTTCGTCGGGCGTGAATGCGGACGCTGCTTCAGTGACTTAACTGCAGATGCGTTTGAGTGTCTGACATGTGGGCCCAACGGGCGTCTGGCCCGCATGTCAGTGACACACCAATTGCACCTGCAATTAAGTCCGGTGAATGCGGCATTGACATTCTGGAGAGACGGTGACCGTTTCAAGCGCATGCGAACTATTTGACTGGTCAACCATACAAATACGGAGCTATATGATGAGCCAGCGATTGTATAATCACCATATCTCGTATACAATGATCAAAGTGAGCTATCAAGACAAGTTCGATGACCGCCAATGCATTTTACTCGGTAATAAATGACCAGGATTGAAGGGGAATCCTAATTTGTTTCGTCTTCTGTCCTTGAGCTCTTGACAAACCAATTCACTATACGGTTGTCCGGCCACTCCACCCCAGAGCTCTCACCAAGCGTCGTTCATGCCACCGCGCCGCACACTAACCGGTAAGGCAGCGACGGCATCCCACCGCGCCGAGCTCCTCGCCGCCCATGAACGCACACAAAATGGTAGGGAAGCGATGGCATCCCGCCGTGCCGAGTTCATCACCGCTCGCGACCTCACAACTATGTGGGAGGAATTTGAAGATGCCAAGGCCGAATGGGCGGTAGAGCAAGAGGCGGCCAAAGCCGCACAGAGGGAGCGGAAAAGTCAGAAAGCACTCAAGAAAAGAGAGGCCCGCCGCCACAAGAAAGAAAAGGACGCACGTGCTGCTGCGGAGAGGTCGGCGGAGATCCAAGCACAGCGGGGTGTCGCCGACAAAGCCGGGAAGGAGAACGACGGCGTCTGGCCAGCATGTGAGAAGTAGCAGTAATAGTAGTTAGTGTGTGTGTGTGTCTGTGTCTGAGTACGAGCATGTACCAGTACTACTAGTTACTACTGTAGTTTTTAGAGCAAATTACCAGTACATTAGCCTAGACTAAGTGGAAAAATTCCTATCCTATGCATCAAATGGCATCTCTTTCTCTATAGGAATTGAGATGCATGTCATCTCACTTCCTATGATTTTCATATTCCTATCCTATGAACGAAATGAGGCCTCTGTTGGAGTAAATACTGTAGCTAGCAGTACTGCTAGTACAGTAGTTTTCTTCAAGAAGCGGAATTCAACGAAGTCATGATGGTTCCTTCGTCCGAGCAACTTCAAAGTGGGAAGTGGGCCTGTGATTTGACTGCTCATTAGTCATTGTTACTGCGACGCGATGACCTGGGTGACTCTCCCTTGGAGTTCTGCGTGCATGGCAAGTGGACCAGGATGGTCGACGTCCCACATGTTGGCGAACGGAAGTATTATTTCCGATATCGAGGAGCAAGGAAACCGCGTGGTATAGTATCACTGCTGATTGGTTCGCAAAAAATATAGTATCACTGTCGATTTATAATTATTTTTTATTTCTGATGAATGCTAGCGTTTCAACTCTAACGACGAAGGGTGCCAAACATGACACGTGCTGGATGTCCCACACGTCAGCGAAAGGAGTGGGACATGAACAGCGTGGCAGAGCCCAGCGTAAAAAAACAGCATGGTAGAGCATCTCCACTTCTTCCACTTCTGGGCCGGAGACCACACGTAGTAGTACTTAGCTGTATGAACGATACAAAGTGCGACCTGGAGAGAAAGACACGTCTAGTTGGAAGGTCCCGGGGCATACACGTAAACAAATATAAAAGTTAATATGTGCCTCCAACTAATATAGTAGTAGTAGAGTACTTAGACACGTACTCCATAACATCACCGTGCATTGCACGTACAACATTTAGTGGTAGTACGTAGTAGTAAGAGACAAATGCCGCCCAAGAGTTCCCTTCTCGACCTACTTTTGGGTGTTTGGTAGAGTGTATGGAGGGTGCATGAGTCCACACTAGTTTAGCACAAATACACTAGAAGCATGCATGAAGAGAGCATGCATGAAGAGGGGTGTTGAGTTGAGCATGCATGAAGAGGGAACAACTATGCTGAGACGAGAACGCAACCAAACACACCCTGTATGCCACTCATGTTCATACCATTTGTGCCTTTCTACTTCACTTACCGCGCTACATTACTCAGGTTCGTACGTCCACTCCTGGGTACATGTCCATCTCGTAGTTCCAGTGCACCTTGATGCATAACACGTGCAGCTTGATGCTAGATGTCTCGCGTGTTGGCAAAAGGATGAACAAAGCTCACATAAAAAAATAGAGTGGAAGAACATAGATTCCGGACGACCGAGAAGGAGCAAGCAACCTCGTGGTGGAGCGTCTCCACTCATAATATTTAATATTATTCAGCGATATAAAATTAACCAATCATCTCCACAGTGGACTGTAAGAGTACAAAACACGGCAACCCAGTGTAGTTACATCATACTAGTACATGGCTAACCCATGCTATCACCATATTTCTTGGCTTCCGTGCGACACCTATCTCTAGTAATCCAGCAGCCTGTATCGCTTCTCCCTCCCCGTCTCTATCAAAGTGCGACGGGATGGCGTTTCTGCCGTCTATTGAGGTCGGTTAACTATCACATGTTAGCGACATGCCAAGAGCATTCTAAAAAAATTCCTTTCACGTTTCGTTTTCAAAAAGAAAAAAAATCCTTTCACATACGAATTTGCCTGTATGCTTTGAGCAACTTGCATGTCCTATACTGCTCATGTTTGATACTCTAACTTAGCTAGAGGTTAGACTAACTCATGACTAACCCGGAACTAACTGTAGCCAAAGAGGTGTTTGGGTGACAAGGTTAGATTGACAATAAATGCACTTCATGGAGAGAGAAAAGTGATTTTTCAGTGGTCCCAATGAGAACTATCTCCAGTTAGCACCTCTTGGGTGGGATAGTTTTCTTTGGTGGGTTCGGTGCAACTTGCTCCAATTTAAACCCTCATGCTTGGATACTTTAGGGCTATTTGAGCCCGAACTAGCTCAAACTAACTCTAACCCATGGATCCAAACAGGGGCTATGGCCAGTCTCGACGTGGAGCAGTCACGTGCACCGGGAAGCGGCGCTCTCTCGGCCGTCACGCCACTTCAAAGCCGGCGCCAGTGAGAGGTCGCCTCCGCTCTGGCCGGGCATTAATGCGGCACTGACGCTCCAGGCGACGCTGACCGTTTCACGCGAGAAGCGCGCGCTGGCAAGGGAGTATAGGTTTTGAACCGTTTTAGGTGTAGTAGTAATGGTAGTTTGCAAAACTACTCAATTATTGCACTCACTTTCCTAAGAAATTGTGGTAAAAAACGTTACTCCACAGCCCGCTTCCCTTCTCATTCCTGCTCGTGATTTACGTGGCCATGTTAACGTGGTTGTGTCAAAAAAAATGTCACTTCCTGCTCGTGATTTGCGTTATATAATTACAAGCAAGATTCTCGTGCATTGCACAGAACATGAATATGCATTTTTTTTACAAAACACCTGTTGTGATTGACCCATGCAGGAGTAATCCCATGTGTAAAAACTAATGATATCTCGAGAATGTCATCGAAAAAATGAAAGATGAGAGATAAGGCGAGGAGGAGTGGAGCACGGTGGTGACTGGTGGTCGGAATGGGCGGAGGCATGGGGATGGACGGTGTCGGCAGGCGGCAGCGACCACCATGCATGCTAGATTGTTCCAGAGACTTATTCCTTTTTTAATTGCTGAGCAATGAGGTTGCGGGGGATAATGATGTGGAGAGAGGTGCAGGTATCTTTTGTAAAATTATCATAGTTTGCTTCCTATCCGTCAGATATAGATCATACGGTCTGTATTACAAGATGGCAGGCACACCATCATCGCCAACTCATTTTTTATAAGGGTATACAGATGATAAGTTTGCTGACTACTAAAGTAAAGTGGAATCTATCCATGTTATGCAAGTAAATAAAGGTGATTGTTTATCATACGGGTAAGGCTGGATGGAGGGTGGTAGGAACAAATGCTCCGCCTAGAGCATGTGTGTGTGAGATGGAGTCTTAGTGTGTGTGTGTGTTGTGTGTGTGTGTGTGTGTGTGTGTGTGTGTGTGTGTGTGTGTGTGTGTGTCCCGGGGTCCTCTGTGGCTGATGTAATTTAAGTGTGCATGGCTTCATCATAGAGAGGTGATGTGTATGGCAGAGGCCACCAACGATGGGGTGCGAGAGAGAAAATGCCCGTAGGAGGGAAGAGAAGGTGCGTGCGCGTGAGAGGAGTCGACATCGAGAGAACGTGTTTG
>NC_041393.1:210598440-210613584 GCF_002162155.2 Triticum dicoccoides
GTGTGTTTTGCCCATCCAAACGAAAGTTATGTGCACAAAAGAGGAGAACAATTCGATGTGGCGTTAGGATTGAGGGTAATTAACTACGTATGGAGACATAGAGACCTTGAACGTGCATGTGTGAGAGGTATACATGTATACGTGGGATGTGTGTGTGTGTGCGCGCGCATGATCGAGATAAAAGAAAGAAGACATAAGTCCTAAGATCAACGGCATGGGAGAGACGGATCGGTATGACAATACGCATGCATGTGAGAATGCAGGGAAGAAGGCCCGACAATTGAGCATGTGTTTTTGTCTTTAAGAGATAGTGGCGTGGGCTGGAGCATGCATCTATGGCGAGCAGAGGGGGTGAGGCGCAACGATTGTGCAAAAGAGATCAACCTATAAATGCATATGTATGGACAAACATATATAGTGTGGGTGATAGGAAGCAAGACTCCGTGCGAGAAAGAAATATTGACGGAGAAACTACAGATAGATACAAAGATGGAGATGCTAGCTAGAGAGACATCCGTTAGTTTGGGTGTCGGAGATGACCGTCGGGTGGTTCAAAGGGTGAAGTTATATATGTGTGTGAGCGGGCACTTGACTGCATGCATGTAGAGAGAAACATATGTAGTGTGCGTGATAGGAATCAAGAGTGAGGGCGAGAAAGAAGGTTGATGGAGAAACAGATAAATAGAAAGATAAAGATGCTAGCTAGTGTGCACTAGAGATAGGAGTCGAGTGGATCAGAAGGCTGGGTTATGTGTGTGGGTGTGAGAGAGATAGAGAGAGGGTGCATGTGAGTCACATACAAACAAATATCAGAGAGAAATGAGATCCAGAGAGAAAGAGTTTTGTGTCTGCGACAGAGAAAGATATTTCACAACGAGAGTGATAGCTAGAGAGACATATGAGGGAACGCAAGATATCTCTAGGGAGAGAGGGTGTGTTTGAGCGACATACAAGAGAACAATGGAGAAATATGAGACCCTGGGAGACAGAGTTTGTGTTTGTGTGTGAGAAAGAGATATTGAAGAGGAAGAGTCGTAGGTTCTCATATCTAAGGAGCGAAAGACATCTCTGTATGAGGGGTGTGCGAGTGGCACACATGGGAATAGTTGAGAGAAATGAGACCCCGGGAGACAAAGTTTTGTGTTTGTGTGAGAGAAAGAGATTCCACATGGAGAATCATAGCTAGAGACACATAGCAGGGAGCGAGATATACTTAGAGAGAGATAGAGTGATGAAGGTCGATGGAGAGAGTACCGTCAGTGTGTTACGAAGATAAAAGATCATTGTCGACATACAGGTAGCACGAGAGATGCCTGAGAGACAATGAACGCGTATAGGTCGAGAGAGATAGTCCTATATAAGCATGAGTGATAGCTATATGAGACGAATATCTGGATTAAAGGGGATTCAGATATTTAAACTGGATATCACGACATCGATAATATCATGACGCAAATTGGTGTATCAAACATGCATATTCATTTGAATTTGGGCACACGTGTAATGTTATATAGTTTATCAATATTGGTGATCCATACATTCTTCAATTACAAACAATGCATGGTTTATATGCAATTAATGTCTAAATGGGATTACACTATATGTTGCGTGTGTGAAACACATTATACATGTTTGAGAAGTTAAAAAAACCCCGCATGAAACACACATTAATTGGAGACAGTTAGCGAGGAATGCATACATTTGATTTCAACATAAAGTGGTTTCAAATATTTGAAAATCTAAATTGATGGATACAACCTTATGAATATGAGATCATGCCATTTGTAAACCATATTTATGTATAAATGGTATTGTGCTTTTGAAAGTATATATGTAAAAAAAATGATGTATATAGAATGTAATTCCAATTGAAAATGGATCCCGCCCGAAAAAATAGTAGAATACAAACATGATTCGAATTGAGTTGGCACGGTAAACATGCACTGTGCAAAATTTGAACGAAGCGGGGAAAGTCGCAGTAACCGCCCGAAACCAAAATCTGCGAGATGGAAATCACTACTGCCTATCCCTGCCGCGCAAAGCCTATCTGCTGGAGTTCTATAGGTTTTGATAGGGGTAGGTTTGTAATTTCACCCAAACGTGACGTAACCGCCTCTCACCCGGATTCATACACGGTGGGCGCCAAAACACAGTGTGCCCTCGGCCGAAATCGACTCCCTCCCCGATTCGTATTCATACACGGTGGGCGCCAAAAACAAACTCTCGTCAGCAAATATTCGGTGTATGCGAGATTACCATCCTATCCCCAACCGACTAATGTTGCTGTGATGTAGTAGAAATTTGAGACAGGGGCTATGTTTGTAAATTTCCTCGCATTTGAGACAAGCACGCCCTGAATACATGGTTCCCCCCTTCCTCTCTACCTCCCTTTTCCCCATTCGTACTCCGTGGGCGCCAAAATACCCTCTCCTCCTCCATCCGCCGCCGTCCGCTACCCCATCCACCGCAGTCCTCCTCCACCATGCCGGAGCTGATACCCCGACGCCGTCGTCCATTACAAGAGATCGGCCTCTCTCATCCACGCCTTCGGACCGGGATCCTTGCATCCCGTCCTCTCGCTTCATCCCCGACGTCGTCCACCTTGCCAGCGCTGCTCCTACGACCGTCTCGTCCACCGTGCCCCGCCGCCACCGTCTACCCTCCTAGATCTGCTTCCACGCCGCCGACAGCCATCGCTACCGCAGCACCGTCAAATTCTCACCAGATGCGTACACGGCGCCACACCAGAGGCGGCACTCTTTCGTATCTGCTCAACTTATTAATCACAGCAAGAAAATAGATCGCCACTGCTTTACTCTGATTTCTTGTCTTGGTTGCGAACTTGCCTTTGTCCGGTTTGCACCTTCAGATCCGCCATGGTACGCTCAACACTATACTCCCAATGCTTATGGTTTTCCCCTTTTATATTCCACACTAGTTAAATCACAGTAGACTAAATTTCAGAATTGGGTCAGTCGATTTTTCAGAGCTCGCCGGAGTTCGTCGGTGCGATCCAAGGGGCTCAGGTGGTTGTGGGGCCTCACCGAACGAAGAAAACTCGACGCGGGTGGGGGGTGGGGGTGGCGGAGGAACACATGCGGTGGGGGCCGGTGGTCTGGCCGGCGGCCCGTGCGGTGTTCTGTATGGGAAGAATCAAAGACGAGGAAGAACAAGGGTTAGGAGACGTAGGATCTTCATCCAACCGCCTGAAATGGTCGAGAGACAGCTGGGAGTTGCATTCTTAATGCGCTCTGGTTCATCATGTGTGGGCACTGCGCAACCAACATTTTATTATCCAAAATTTGCTTGCTCTTCTTTACCATGTTCGATAGAGCTGTGACACAAAACGTAGGACCGACTCCAGCAGACTGTACCCATACTTCACTAGCCACATCACTAGCCCCACCACACAGGACCTGCACTCCAGCAAAAGGTATACTGATTTCATTTGCCATAGCACCAGCTGTACCACAGAAAAATCCCACTCCAGCAAAAAGTACAGCAAGTCCACCGGCCGAAGACCTATCCCAACTGCAGAGACGGCCAATTCCTGCAGATTGGAACCCCATTCCATTTATTCCCAGTTTAAAAAATAATGCTTTCAATATTGTTAGGGACTACGTGCATATATTCCCATCATGGGAAAATTATTGTGAAGACAAACACCATTTTCACATCTTTTTGTCCAACTTACATGTAAGTGCTATTATTCATGGTTATTATTTTCCTGTTTTCTGCTGATTGAACACATCAATGATTTACATTACATTGTTGTAACTAGGCGAGGGTCAATCTGGATAGTCATGACGAGCAAAGCTTGCTTGTGCTTTTCAAGAAAGCATTGCAGCAGTATCGGTGTTATTTGAGGAAATCACACTTTGGTGGCAAATCTATAAACGAATTTTCGGTGAAGTCTCCTATGCTAAATTTAGAAGACATTGAATGGAAAAACATTGTTGTGCACTGGTCTCGTTCCCAGGATGAGGTACTGTCTATGAAATCACATGACAATTTGAACTTCTACTTTTCCGCATGTGCCTTACGGATCTTGTTTGCAGGAAATCTGCTCGAAGAAGAATTCCGGTTTGAAAAGAACGACAGGATATCGCAAATATGCTGCCCGCTGCTTTGCTCTTGTTAGTACCTGTTGTCCTGTATCACTGTACTTGCATACATACCTGGTTCATTATGTGACAGCAGTATGCATGATAGCTTGCTTATCAATTGTTCGCTCCAAATTATCTGATCTATATGAATGGTTACATTAGTGTAGAATATATCCAATGCCAATGATTTTTTTTAGCTCTGCATTGTTCTTGTAAGTACATGTTGTCCTTTATCAGTGTACTTATGTTGACAGGTAGTTGTTCATGTACCATCACTCTGCAGCTTATTTTCCTTTGCCCTCCATTTTCTACACATCAGATCTATATTTACTCTTACCATAACGTTGGTACTGAAGAAGTTTAGTTGTGCATTGCTGTTGGCTGTGCCTTTTGCCTGTATCGCTGCACATACATTTATAGCTACTTGGTTATGTAGCATCACTCTTCATCTTATCTCAAATATTCTCCATTTTTCGTATATTATCACATCTATATTTACTCTTAACAAAATGTAGATTAAAGGCAATGCTTATGAAGAACATTCTGTGTTAAACTTCTTGAATTGCCCCCCCCCATCAGCATGGACAAGGGCTTTATAGAGCCTGTCTTCACCAGTAATGTAAGTTTGTCCTTCTCAAGCCTTCAAACTTTGTTGTGTATATTTGGTTAGGCATGTCTGCAACAACTGTTTATTTTTGGTGTTTGCATCAAATTGCATGTTTAAAGTTTATTATGTAGTTCATAAACAAAAGTTTGTCCTTCTCAATTTAAGTTTTCAGTTGTACAACCAAGTTCCTTCTTCATACCATGTAAATTAAACTATACAGAGCAAGTGATTTTCTTTTGCACTGCATGTATACTTCTGTTCTTTATCCGTAATCCAGTGGTGTGGTGAACCTACCCACTACAGCACAATGTCATATTCTGCAATGTCTTAACTATGAACAATGCCATATCATTCTACTATTATTTAAACCGCCTCTTTATTTGCCAATATGAAATGGGATAAATTGACAGCACACTAACCATTGATATTTATGAGTTCTTGATCTGTAATCCAGTGGTGTCGTGAAGCTGCCAACTCCTTCACAATGTCAATTCCTGCCATGTCTTGACCTGAACAATACCATATTGTGTTAATGCAATTTTAAACTGTGTCACTTTATTCGTGAATAAGAAATGTGATGAATTGTCAGCACTGATACTTTTATGTGCAAAATCTGTCATCTGTCTGCTTGTTTATCTTTCAGAGTGAGGAATATATAAGTGTTGAACAAGTGCAGTCTCATCATCTTACTCAACTGCTTGCGCTGCAGCTCCCCAGCAGGGCTAACCTTTCTTGAACTCTATTGAAGTGCTGTCGGTTTTGTATATTATTTTGTCGGCGTGTTTATTTGCATTAGTGATGATCTTTGATGCCCAGTGTATGTAATCTGCTGTCTGCTTGTGCTTTATTATCATAGTGGCAAACTTTGATGCCCAGTGGATGTACTATGCTGTAATTTCTTTATTGTATAGTCTAGGTTTTTTCTTATTCACGATGCTGCAGTTATTTTACTGTATATATATATATATATCCTATCTTCGCAGTAAACCGGCCAAACCGTAAAATTACGGTACATAATCGGGCCGTCATGCAATCACGATGTATGATCCGCATCATGGGCCCCGTTAAACTGGCCCACTAGTAGATTCGGGCCTTTAATAGGCCGAGTAACCCCTGGCCCTCTTTTCGCAAGAAAACTCAATGGGCTTTTAGGAGGCTGAGAAGTAGGCTGGGCCTGAAACGTCCTAAATAGCTCACGGGCCGGCGGCAACCCGAAATGGACCCCGACCCATGATTGTGCAAATCAATTCACGGGCTTTTAACAGGCCAAAGTTGTCTCGGTCCTTGTTTGGCCCAATCAGATATCAGCTGCGAGCAGGCCGGATGCAAACCGGGCCATAGTTAGGCCCAACTATATGACGGGCTTTTAACAGGCCGAAATTAATATAGGGCCGAAATGTTAAATGGGCCGTTAACAGGCCGAAACTAATATCAGGCCGAATTACTAAATGGGCCTTTAGCAAGTGGGCCCAAAAGCATAGCGTCCAGTCAACGGGCCGAATCTGATATGGGCCATAATTGAGCCCAAAGCCTCTTAAAGGGCCGGACCTGATCTGGGTCGTGATTGGCCCAGAAAGTGGGAGGCTTTTAACGGGCCGGATCTTAGATGGGCCATTACTAGGCCCGGAACATGGCAGACCATTAATGGACCGGATCAATTATGGGCCGACATTTGGCCCAAAACATGGCAGCCAGTTAATGGGCCGGCCTACTAGGGTCCTCAAAATCTTGTGGGCCTACAGCTAGGCCGACCCATTAATGTCGGCGAAATCTCGTGGGCCTTTAGCTGGGCCGGCCCATTATGATCCGCAAGAATTTTGTGGGCCTTTACCTGGGCCGGCCCATTATGGCACACAAAAATCTTGTGGGCCTTTACCTGGGTCGGCCTATTATGGCCCGCGAAATCTTGTGGGCCTTTAGCTGGGCCAGCCCATTATAGTCCGCAAAATCTCGTGGGCCTTTAACTGGGCCGGCCCATTATGGGCCGCAAAATCTTGTGGGTCTTTAGTTGGGCCGGCCCATTTAAACTTGATTGGCCGTGCCACGTGTCGACGTATCATAGGCGCCTTCTGTCCAATGAGTGGATGACATCTGTCCCAACGATGAGCCGACACGTGTTTTCTCCAGCCAATGATGATTTTACACGTGGAAAATCCCCATTGGTCGGGGCTGTTAACGGGTTATCGGATCCAAACCCCGACCCGATAGCTTAACGGCGTTTCGTTACGGTGGATGTCACGTGTCGGTCACCCTTGACAAAAGCACTTCTGTGACGCGCGATTTATCGTCATGGAAGTGGACACTTCCGTGATGATAATTTTGGTAATGTCATGGAACACTTCTACGACAGCACAGGTATGACTATCTTGATTCTGTCATAAATTTGTCATGGATGTACATGCATGACCAAAAACGCGACCTACTGTGACAAACACGTATCATCACGGAAGTGTATTTTTTTGTAGTGTAGAGCGCTCATGATCAAAGGGAAGCAACAATAGATTGACAGCTGCAAGAGGAAGTGTGGGCAAGGGAAGTACAATTCGGGAGCTCAGCAGAAACCCCGTTTTACCCCGAACTCAGGAAGACACCTTCAACATAACCACGGAGGTCACAATCACAATGGAGGGATTCTGCATAACCATAGTGGCCCCAAGAATGGTAATGGGAATGGAGGAAGCAACGGTCAGAACCGTTCCAACCCAGCAACGCCCGCCAAGAAGGATTTAAGTCACGTTACTTGCTACAAGTGCCAGAAGAATGGACATTTTACCAATGAATGTCCTGAAGCTAAGAATGGGAATGGCAGGAAGCTCTGGGAAGAAGCCCAACCCTTTAAACAGGGGACAAGTGAACCACGTTAGCGTGGAGGAGGTTGAAGCACAGCCAGATGTAGTAATAGGTAAAAATTTTGTTAAGACATTTACTGCAATTGTTCTTTTTGATATTGGTGCATCGCATTCATACATATCAAGGGGATTTGTGGATAAGTATAAATTGCCCACCAAAGTCCTTAGAACACCTATGTTAGTAAGTTCGCCGAGAGCGGAACATATGTCAAGTCAAGAATGTTTTCAGATGCCATTGACCATAGGTAGGCATGTTTTCCCCACGGATCTGATAATTCTAGAGTCGCAAGGATTGGATGTGATTCTGGGTATGGATAAGCTATCGATGTATAGAGAAAACATTGATTGCACTAGTAAGTCGATTTTAACAACGGATAGTTTCCAACGAAAAATCAGATATGTTGCAAGTAGCCCCACGTATCCCACCTCTCCCATGTTTTTTTTATTTGACCTCTCGCACGTCTTGAGAAGAGTCTCCGTAGATCTCTCATCTTCTCCCGCCCGTAACAGAAACTTCCCAAATTTTCTGCCGCGAGAAGCCCTAGAAGAATCTCTTAATCCATAATCGGCGGCGGCGCCTTCCATTCCAAATCTCCGCCTAGGTCTTCATCTCTACTTCCCTATTTTGTTGCGCTGCCCCTTTTCTGATCTATCTAGTGTCAATCATCATTCTCACCAATACTAATCCATCTGGTTGACCCTCGCTGGATTGGAATTTGGATGATGTGTCAACAGTGCAGGGGCAGGGTTGATGGATCCTCGATGGACTGCAAAAGCCTATGAGATCCGCATGAAGGTCATCTGCACCAATCCCTGCCACACCGACATCATCTTCTCGCAAGTCAAGGTACGTATACATCGAAGGATTCAGAAGTACAAACGTGTAGTACCTGCTACTAACTTTGTTCCCGAATCACTTTCGATTTCATAGGATCTTCTTAGGACACGAGGCCTGTGGTTAAGTTTCTAGGATTTTGTCGCTGATGAGTACGTGAAGGCGGCCGGGGACAAAGGCAAATGTATAAGATGTAACGAACACACACTCTGAATTTGGGTGGTGCTGCGTGTAGGGTGGTGGTGAGCTTGCCGGAGCACCTAGAGGGGTCTACGGTGGGGGACACAGTGGGACCAACGTTCGTGTAGCAGTGCTACTCGTGCAGCAGCAGAGCGTTTGAGTGGAAGAATGTGTGCACTATGCTGTCATTCGTCGTCGGCCCCGAGATGCTCCGCGACGGCACCATCAAGTTCAGGGACAGCCATGGGGCATTTTGCTGCTCGTCTTCCTCTGTTTTGTGGTTTTTGTTTTTTGCGTTTCTGTTGATTTATGTATATTTTTAAGCGGAACTTAGTCATATTCCTACACTAGACTGAAGATGCAGAAGTTAGAAGTTACATGGATACTAGAACCAAGGAGGAACAGTTAGATACCTAGGCAAGTACGAGGATATTCTTTCTTACATCGCCCATCTTATTTAGAAATATACTAGAAACTGATTACACAATCTTCAACTTTGCAGTGTCTATTTTTCTCTTTGAAACAACACGGACTACTATTGAAAAAGTTGCTTGCCAATTAGGACCATAATCTTATACTTGAAATACTGAACCATCTCCCTGGAGAAAATTTATTTGCTTGTCATATATATTGGCAGTACGAACGTGCATCAAATTCTCAGTATCCGGATTAACTTAGAAGGTTCATATTAAAAAAAAACATTTTAGGCTAGAGACCTTTGTTTGAGTAATGATGTTCTGATGACTGGCAGCTCAGCTACTGCATGATTGTAACAGCAGAACTTAAAATTTACTTCTCTGGTCCACCCAGGGTATTAGCTGAGGCGACGGCTTGTCTAGGCATATTTGATTTCAGTATATATACATTTGAAATAATGATTCGTGGTCTTCTAAGTTACCAATCCATATTATATATGAATATGCAGGTTAATTACAAAATTTACCAATCCGTACTATGAATCTGCAGGTTAATTACAAAATGTATATATACTAAATTGGATTATTAATAGCAATCCTAAATATTTTTATTATCTACCATATGCTTTCATCTTTTTTCCCCACCTTATTTGTACAAGAGAACACTTACGGGAGTACTGCAGGGGGCTAATTTTTTTCATCGGAGGAGAGGACTACATAATGATAGCTAGCTGCACTCTTATAAAAGTAAGATGGTAAGATTTATAACCTATCAACATATAATATATTTGGCTCTAGCATTTGAAATTCTTCCTTTTTTTTCTTTCTCGTACCATACTATACTGTAACTGAAACTTATGACAAACTAACATAATGCTTGCACATATTGCCCATTCAGTTTCACAAAGCATTTTAAATCTGCTTTTTTTTGGCATATCTTCCTAGTACTACCGCTAAATGTAGAAATTATACATCAGTCATGCCTTCTTTTCTATTGTTTTCGAGCATATAATGCCTCTAAAAATGGATAAGAGCCAATGCATCTTTAATTCGTAAATTTTGGAATATCGATTATTTTCTCCTTAATGTCTTATGTTTGCAACTCAGCATACAACATAGCTTTATATTTTAATAGGTTAACGATGTGACACCAAGCTATCTATGAAGTTCTATGTTTGTTTTTCTTTTTGCAATAATCACACAATGCATCTAGTCTTCATAACTGCAACCTAGATCATCTGGAAGGAAAGAAATCACAAGATATTTTGGAATATTGACCCATCATTTGATTCTCGGAAAACTATAAGCTAGATTATTCCCTTCTGCTACATAGAGCCAAGGCTGATCTAGGGCCAGCTATATTCTCTGTTGTAAATTCAGTAAACTAGCTAACCTTTTTTTTGTTTTTATTCTTCGCCTAACTCTTCCTTTGGCTTACCACCTCTCAGCATTCATTCTTCATTGGTTATATGGTGCTGGGTTTGAGGGTGGCAGCCTCGGCTGGACAACAGATGTAAGGTAAGTAACTTGTGAGCCTTTATGTGTTTGTGTGACCTTCCCTACTGACTTTTGATTAAAAAAACCACAATTCACATTGTATCAAGACACTAATTCACTATACAAGGTGGAGAAATGCTGATGGCTTAGAACATGCCGCTCAATAGATGTAGTGGAATTGATTATCGCATGAACTCTGTACATTGCTCCTCCAAATTTTATTTCTCTATTAATCCGATTTTCTCTAATGTAAGTTACTTATCTCATTTCTTTGCTGTTGCAGATTGTGAAGATAAACTAATATGCATGGCTCGGGTGTGGATTGCAAGGTCGAGAATGAAGCTACTACTAGATAGTTCCACATGATGTTTTAGAATTTTTTTTGCAAGATCAATGCTTCAAACATTATGTTTTTACAATGGCTGGGATGTTAATTGCAAGGTCGAGAATTAGGTTGCTGCTACTAGATAGTTCACATCTTGTAATCTTTGGAGTGCGTTCTTTGTAATGCAACAGTCAAATTAATAAATGAGACTTTTTTTGCTTATTATATTGTGGTTCTTATATGTGCTTTATCAGCATTGACATGGTAACTCTAGATGGCAATATTTGAAGTACCATTAATTTTCATGCTATGAAGGAATGCTTCTAGGCATTGTAATGACCATTTATGCCCATTTGAAAATCATTTTGTGCAGGGTAGTCACCAATGCATATGAAGCGTTGTTAGGCTCTAACTTTATATGTAGCTACCTGGCAACGCTTATTCACATCATTTACCAACGCATGTAGATATGTTGCTGTAGACCCTTGCAACGCCACCAACGGCAACGCATAATAATCCGTTGGTGTATACCTTAGCAACGATTATATGGACATACGACAACGCATCGATGCGTTGTTGAAGGGGGGTTCTTGTTGTAGTGAAGGATTAGGTATGTATCCAGGTACATGCCAAAGAGGACTCAAGTGAATTCGTTATCAGGAGTTGTACAGGAGGAAGTACCAGTGGTGAAGGATTTCCTTATGTATTTCCGAAGGAGTTGCCAGGTATGCCATCAGATAGAGACATTGAGTTTTTGATTGAGCTTTTGCCAGGCACAGGGCCAATATCTAAGAGACTGTACAGGATGCCCGCAAAGGATTTGGAGGAAATTAGGAAGCAGATTAAGGAGTTACTGGATAAAGGATATATTCACCCAAGTTCGTCACCTTGGGGATCACCAGTGCTTCTAGTGGAGAAAAAGGATGGATCATTAAGGATGGTTGTTGATTATCGTGGATTGAATGAGGTTACGATAAAGAACAAGTACCCGCTGCCGATGATCAATGATTTGTTTGACCAGTTGCAAGGAGCTAAAGTATTTTCCAAGATTGATCTCTGATTAGGATATCACCAGCTGAAGATTCGAGAGCAGGATATACCTAAGACAACTTTTACCAGCTGAAGATTCGAGAGCAGTATACTGTTATTTCGTTTGGCCTGACTAACGCGCCTGCCTATTTCATGAACATGATGAACAAAGTATTTACGAAGTTCTTGGATAAGTTCTTCGTGGTGTTCATTGACGATATTCTGGTCTACTCAAAGAATGAAGAGGAGCATAAGGAGCATTTACGTTTGGTACTTGGAAAGCTCAGAGAACATCAGCTATATGCTAAGTTAAGCAAGTGTGAATTTTGGTTGAAAGAAGTAGGATTCCTCAGACATGTTATATCCAGAGAAGGAATAGCAGTAGACCCCACCAAGGTTGTCACCGTGATAAATTGGGAAGCACCCACGCCAGTTGGAGAAATCCGGAGTTTTCTTGGACTCGCAGGATACTACAGGAGGTTCATTGAGAATTTCTCCAAGATTGCAATGCCCATGACGGAATTGTTGAAGTAATATACCAAGTTCAATTGGACTAAGGAATGTGAGGCCAGCTTTCAGGAGTTGAAGAAACACTTGGTTATAGCCCCAGTGTTGATTCTTCCAGATCAACGCAAGTATTATCAGGTGTATTGCGACGCTTTTCGTCGAGGACTTGGAGCAGTGCTTATGCAGGATGGAAGAGTTGTTTCATATGCCTCACGACAACTTAAACCGCATGGGCTAAATTATGCTACACACGATTTGGAGTTAGCAGCCGTAGTGCATGCCTTGAAGACGTGGAGACATTTTCTCATCGGAAATCACTGTGAGGTGTACACGGATCACAAGAGTTTGAAGTATATCTTCATGCAGAAGGAGCTAAATCTCAGGCAACGGAGATGGCTGGAACTCATCAAAGATTATGATATGAAGCTGCATTATCACCTCGGAAAAGCAAACGTTGTAGCGGATGCGTTGAGTCGCAAGAGCCATGTCAATACACTCATAACCGAAGAGTTACCCAAGGAGTTAGCAGATGATCTTCGTGAGCTATGTTTGGAGATAGTTCCGAGAGGCTATGTAGCAGCATTGGAAGTTCAGTCTACTTTGATGGCTAAGATCAGAGAAGCTCAGAAGATGGACAAGGAGATTGCTGAGATAAAGGAAAGAATGAGCAAGGGAAAAGCTAAGGGATTTCATGAGGATGAGCACAATACCTTATGGTTTGAAGACCGCGTTTATGTGCCTAATGACCTAGAGATCAGGAAGTTGATTCTGCAGGAGGCCCATGATTCGCCGTATTGGATTCACCCAGGAAACACCAAGATGTATCTGGATTTGAAGGACAATTTCTGGTGGATCGGAATGAAGAAGGATATTGCGGAGTACGTAGCAGTTTGTGATGTTTGTCAGGGAGTAAAGGCAGAGCATCAGAAGCCAGCAGGATTGCTACGGCCATTGCCGATACCCGAATGGAAGCGGGACAAGCTTGGCATGGACTTTATCACGGGATTGCCCAGGACTCGTTCAGGCTATGACTCGATATGGGTTGTAGTCGATCGTTTGATGAAAGTAGCTCATTTCATCCCAGTGAAGACCACTTACACCAGTGCTAAGTTGGCCAAGATATATATGACCAGGATCGTATGTCTGCATGGAGTTCCAAGGACCATTGTATCAGATAGAGGAACTCAATTTACCTCAAAGTTCTGGAATCAGTTGCACGAAACCTTGGGTACCAGGCTAGAGTTCAGTACAGCCTTTCACCCGCAGACAGATGGACAGGCTGAGAGAGTAAATCAGATTCTGGAAGACATGTTGAGAGCTTGTGCGCTAGATTATGGATCTAGTTGGGATGAAAATTTGCCATATGCAGAGTTCTCTTACAATAAAAACTACCAAGCTAGTTTGAAGATGGCCCCTTTTGAAGCCTTGTACGGAAGGAGGTGCAGGACCCCGTTCCTATGGGATGAAGTTGGAGACCGTCAGTTGTTTGGACCAGATTTGATCAAAGAGTATGAAGAGAAGGTTAAGTTGATATGCGATAGACTCAAAGTAGCCCATTCTAGGCAGAAGAGCTATGCAGATTCAAAACGCAAGGAGATAGTTTACGAACTCAGAGACAGAGTATATCTTCGGGTGTCCCCACTTCGAGGAGTGAAACGTTTTGGAGTCAGGGGGAAGTTAGCACCATGTTTTGTGGGACCATACAAAGTTTTGGAGCGTATGGGAGAAGTTGCTTACAAGTTGGAGCTGCCCGAAGGATTGTCAGGAGTTCACGACGTGTTCCACGTTTCCCAGTTGAAGAGGTGCCACGCAGAGATGGCTGACATTCCTCTCAGATATACAGTGCCACTGGAAGCAATTCAGTTGGATATCGATTTGACCTACGAGGAGAAACCAGTCAAGATTCTCGAGTTTGCCAGCCGAGTCACACGCAGCAAGGTTATCAAATTCTTCAAAGTTCTGTGGGGCCACCATACCGAAGATAAAGCCACCTGGGAACGAGAGGAAGACCTATGGAAGGACCACCCTCACCTATTTTCTAGCCAACCCGAATCTCGAGGGCGAGATTCATCTTAAGGGGGGTAGGTTTGTAACGTCCCAAATTTTCAATTTGGCATGTTATATATTAGATCATCATTGCATATCATATTTTATTGCATTTTTGGTTGATCCTCGAAATTGTACGCACCTCAAGGACCCGAGGAGAGAGTTGGGGATTTCGTTATTTTCATATTTGAGTTTTCTCAAATTTTAGAAGAGGATCGTTTGGTTTTAAATATTTTTCTCTCCGTATATTTCATTTACAAAATAAAAGAGAGGGAATAAAATGACTTTCCCAAAATAAATGAAATACTAGAGGAAAAATATTAAAATCAAATAAGTATTCTATTTGGTAATTTTATTGCAATTTTAGTTGAATTAGAAAAATTGCACGTTTTCAAAAATTGCATTTTAGGCTAAGAAAATGTTCACGTCGTTCTAAATATTTTATTTAGACGGTGATTTTTTTTGGTATTTTTAGATTTTTATTTATTTTTCTAGCATTTTTTTGTTTCGACGGAATCAATTTAGAAAAAAAACTATTCAGCGCCTGACCGGGCTGAAGCCCAGCCGAGCCGGCCGGCCCAACCCCGCGTCGCCACCGACATCACCGCTGAGTCCGAGCCGGACACGCCGCCCCGCCGCCGTGCCCCCTCCCCCAAGCCGCCAGCCCCCCCTCCTTAAATAGCGCCGCCGCCACCCCCTCGCCACCCAAGCCGCCGCAGCAGCAGCGCCCGCCGCCGAGCCGCCGCA
>NC_041393.1:210614026-210640278 GCF_002162155.2 Triticum dicoccoides
CGCCGCGCCGCTGCCCGCGCTGGAACCCGACCGCTCCGGAGGTATAGCCGCCCGCCGCCGCCAGTTTTCGAGAGAAAACCAATTCATTTTTTTAGAAAACCCTAGGTTTTTTTAGATCGGTTTAGTTTTTTTCCGATTTAGTTTATTTAGCGAGTGTCCACTCATTCGTTCGTTTTGACGAACGCTGTTCACTCGTTATCCTGTTCGTCAGTTTTTCTTTTTCCACGGGTTTTCCGTGATTATTTTCGATCGTGATTTCAGCCCGAATCTTAGTTTTAGTTTATCTTTTCGCTCGTTTGTCGCAATCAGGCGATTCAAGCGCCTGGATCTTTGTTTCGAAAATTTGATCTAAGTCCAGATTAGTAAATGGATCTTATTTCTTTCACAGTTTGAGTTTCGTTGCTTTGTTTGATTTGATTCTTTTTGCTAACCGGAGTTCTTTAGTTGAACTTTCTGGTTAGATCTCTTATTTGAGTTTTACCCGTGCTTCTAGTTGAGTGCTTGTTGTGTGCTTGTTTGTCTTCGATAGAGTACCCGGAGTGCGAATCGTGCTACTACGAGTCCCTAGGTTTCACGGATCATCAGCAAGGCAAGTAACACTTTGATCATACCTCTTTATTACCCAGTTTTATTGCATCAGATCAATCCTCGCACATTGCATGTTTAGGATCTGATTAATATGTGGGTTTTGGGAAGTAGATGAGGTAGTACCTATTCACCTGTTTATTTGTCAAACCTTTGGGAGTTACTTCCACGTACTGCTTATATTGCTATGCTATGCTAGTAGATGTGGATTGGGTGAGTGTTTGCATGACAGATGTGAGTATTGTTAATTATTGGTTAACTTAAGGTGGCAACTTTAATACACATCTGGGTGGATTGAGGCACCCGGGGAACCCAGTGTTGTCTATTTTTTCTAGAAATCCTGGGGTACCGTGTCATTCTCCTATGGACCGCCACCCAGGCTCAAAGGGATCATAAGATTATTCATGCTAGAAACTTCGGTGTGCAGCCACAAGCTATTATGGGCTCTAGCATAGTTGATTAAGTCATGTGAACTCTTACAGTGGTAGACTAGCAAATGTAGGGGAAAGTAGGTGTAACTAACTACCCATCGTAAGGTGCAAACGCTTCTGAAAGACTGTGTCTCGGTCATCTGTTTCTCAAACACCATGTAGTGCGAGAAATCCAATCGAGGAGATCGAGTCTTCTGGGGGAAAATGCGCAAACCTCTGCAGAGTGTACAAACTAATCATGGTTAGCCGTGTCCCCGGTTATGGACATCTTGAGTATCTGGTTCTTGGATTATCATGTTGATCTCATCATTCTTAATATAATTTGATTGGGTTTAATGATGATGCTTAATTGGGATTGAGTTGGGTGAACCTTCTCAATGTTTAACAACTACCATGATAGTTAAATAAAATTCATTCCTTTGTTGTAGGGAAAAATTGGCTTTATGCAAAACTATAACCATAGAGCTTTACACCAGCCATATTGCAGTAAATTGCCTCTCTCTCTCTCCTCCCCTGATTTTCATGGTGGTGGGCCCCTCCCTCCCCCCAATCTACAATCAACAGCTCACAAGTTTCACATTACTTTAATTACATAACTGGGGTTCTGTAGGTGTAGCATTACTCATCCTAAAAAACCCAACTAAGCCAACCTCCCAGCATATCGCGCGGGAAAAGACCCGGCCGCGCCGTTTTAGTCGGGATTACCAGATTACTAGTATTAGTATTGATGGATCGCGCGAAGCAACACGTTATTTTTGAGGGGGCGAAGCACCTATTTTAAAAGGAAAAAGGCGGTACACTCACAGCACTCCTGTCGCGGTCGCATTGCACCCCACACATGTTTGGTCTTGCACACGGCTCACGCAAACGGAATGCGCTTTGGCTTGCCTCTTCACTGATACGTGCGACTGCACTTGGAGAAACCGACCATGCGCCAAACTCCCCCCGCCCAGCGCGCTAAAATCCCCCCCCCCACCCAAAAATTCCCTCCAAATCCTAGATTCAACCGCCCTTCGGCCAACTAGCCAATAACATTCCCCAAACCTCCTCCCCCCGTCCCCCTCCACTCCATTCGCTTCACCAAAGCCGCCCTCCCTACCACTCTGATACGTCGGTGCCTTGGTTCGTCGAGGGGACACACGACGATCCTCTCGCTCCCATAGTACGCTCTCGTAGACTGCCATCCTCTAACCGCACCGCCACCGCTGGCGACGTTCTTATGGAGGCGCACGGCGGTCAGCGCCACCATCGCCCGTGACATTCGTGTGGAGACGCACAACGGTCAGCTTCTCCCATGGTACGCGCATTCTAGACTGAGGCAATGTGCATGTCGGTGTAGCGCTGAAGGTTAGCTGATAGACGATGTTAATCTCACTGCTTGCCGAAGTAGTTTACAGTTAATATGCTCTGCTTAAGAAGCTTCCTTGCCCTGTTCTGCACTCAATCTGCTTAGCTGAGATGGCATGCCAAGGCTGATTAGTTGCTAAAATATCCCGCCATATATTTATTGTGACATAGATTGCCATGGTCTAGTAGACAATCTGTTAGGTGAAATAGCCTACACCGTTTTATACTCGATCTTTGTTGTTGCGATGGCCTTCGATAGTTCGATGGCTGTGTGCTCAGCCTCATTGACTGCTGAAACAACCTGACATAATTTAGCACTCAAATCTGTTTGCTGAATTAGCTTCACATATATTTCGTTACTTAGATCTACTCGTCCAAATATCTTGCCATAGCTTTAGACATCGACCTAGGTATTTTTTTCTTGACTTCATAAAAAGCGTATATGTTTTTCCTGTAATATCTAGTAGAAGAACTAATTTCGATGTCTAACAGATGGACATGACTTGGATAACTTCTGCTCGAAGATTTTCCGCCGCATATGTCGAGGGGGTTGAAAACTTCATGAACTTTATCAAAGCTGAGTACGGTGGTCCAAAATCAGATGTGCTCTGCCCGTGTAGCAGTTGTATGAATTCAGTTACAGGACCCCTTTCATCTGTGCAAAATCATCTACACTTGTATGGGATGTCGGTCACATATACTATGTGGGTTCATCATGGTGAAGCTGTGAACGTCAATGTTATTGACTATGTGGAAGCAGCAGATCACCATCTTGATCTGGCTGATGCTCAGGTGGAAGAGGAGGAGGAGGAGGTGGTGGCGGAGCTAGTGAGTTTGACCAACATTGAAACAATGCTACGAAATGCTCATGCATTTCGTGAACTTTCACCTGCAGAAGAAAAACGGTGGGCCCGCATGTTGGAACAATGCAACGTGGCTGTCATCCCAGGAAATAAGCTATCAGTATTCTCAGCTATGGTCACCTTTCTTCAGGTGAAGACATCTGAGTGGACGGCCAACAAATCATTCGATGCGATGTTGGCTGCTTTCTGCAAATCTTTCCCAGATGCGTCTGAGCTACCACACACCTACAGTAAAATGAAGAATTTCCTTCATGCAGTTGGAATTGGATATGATATGATCCATGTTTGTAAGAATAATTGTGTTCTGTTCCGGAAGGATTATGCCAACTTAGGTGAATGCCCGAAATGCAAATCATCAAGATGGAAAGATGGCGATGTTGTGAAGAGGATTCCTCATAATGTTGTGAGATATTTTCCAATTATAGCAAGATTGCAGAGGTTGTTTCATGATGCTGAAATAAGAGAGGATGTACTGTGGCATTCTAGGAACCAGGAGTACAAACATCAGAATGTAATGAGCCATCCATCTCATGGTAGTGAGTGGAAAAGCTTCAATCATAAACATAAAAAGTTTGCTGCTGACCCGAGAAACATTAGACTTGGCTTAGCTTCAGATGGATTTAACCCATTTGTCCACCACAATGCCACATATAGCATTTGGCCAGTGCTTGTTATCCCTTACAACATGCCTCCAAATGTCTACACCAAAGAATCAAACTACATGATGTCCTTGCTCATCTCAGGTCCAAAAAGTCCTGGAAAGGATTTTGATTTATTCATGGAGCCTCTTGTGGAGGAACTTCAACATCTATGGAGGGGTGTTCTCACTCAAGACCTATATAGCAGCCCACCAGCTGATTTCTTTTTGTGTGTTGTTATAATTTGGTGCATCCATGATTATCCGGCTTTGGGCACTATGTCAGGGCGAACGACACATGGTTACAATGCATGTGTTCGCTGTGACAGGAATCCGTTGTCATACGCAATACTTAGCAAGATCTATTACATTGGACACCACTGTTTACTTACCAAGGACAAGCCGCATCCTAGAAAATACCGAAGACATGTGTTCAATGCAAAGCATGAAAGCCGTGATGTGCCAAAGAGGTTCACCGCCGATGAGTTGAAAGTGGAATTAGAGAAGGTCAGACATATTACACCAGGAAACCATCCTGGTAATGGTAGCGGGAAAAGGAAGCATGGCAGGACAGAAGAGAGATTATTGTTTACCCGCAGGTCCACTTTGTGGGACTTGGATTATTGGAAAGATTTGGATCTGTGGCATAATATTGATGTGATGCACATCGAGAAAAATATATGTGACAGCATTATCAGCACACTTCTTAATATTGAAGGCAAGACGAAAGATACCTTAAAATCTAGGATTGATTTGACACACCTGGGTATTAGACATGATTTGCAGGTGCAAGATGAAGGTAAACCACGGGATATGGCACCAGCTGTGTACGTCTTGGACAAGGTAAAAAGAAAACAATTATGCGAGGTCCTATCACGTGTGAGATTCCCACATGGATTTGCTTCCAAACCTGAAAAGAGAGTCAGTGCAGATGGAAACAAGGTACAAGGGTTGAAATCTCATGAATGCCACGTCCTACTTCAAAGGGTTTTACCTGTTATCCTTAGAGGATTGGGCCGCCCTGACTTATACAGAGCAGTTGCAGAGTTGGGACAATTCTTTAGGGAACTCTGCAGTAGAAATATCAGGATAGATGCTTTGGAGCGTCTTAGAGACAAGATACCAACTATCCTATTCGACCTTGGGAATAGGCCGGGATTGCCATTGTGCACGGGCAGACAGAGCCGCGCCCATGAACTAGGTGAGGCGACTAGGTGAGCCCTGCGCCGGTGGCCACTCCGGCCCCGGCGGCCACCCTCCACCACGCCGGTGGACTCTCCAGCACCGGCATCCACCATACTGTTCTCCTCTCTTGGTTGCTCCGGGTGGATCCTTCGTTCCTTTGGGTGGTAGCCCGGTCACGTTGGTGACCATGTCGCCATTCAACCTCAACTTCAACCGTGGCAAGGAATTTCAGGCAAGTGTTCGATCCAAATTTGGGCACCCCGTTGTGTTCTCGCCAGGCTTTCGTCGAAAAGAGTTCATTTTGGTGGTTTCATTCGCTCGCTCCTCTTTCAAGCTGGATATTCATACGGTTAGTGTGGCTCTGCTTGCTTCCTTTGGAGGTTACACACAAGGCTTTCGAGTTTGCCATCTCAAGGATAGATCGTTCAAGTTTTCAGTGGCCTCTAAATCGGTTGGTTTTCAAATTTACAATGCGGGTAGAGTGATTGAGAAAGACTTTGAGATGTAGTCTCTGGGGGGATGGTGGGCCGCATTGGATTAGAGAAGAGGAGGCCGAATGGACTCTGGTTGGACGTAATGGGAGAGCGGCGACTGTTTTTTCCGGCGATCGCCAGAGCAGATCACCGGAGCAAGGCTCCCAATCAGTCTTCCAACGTCTCTCCGGCAACATTCAAGAGGGGCGCGACTCTAGCATGCTACGCATTATTGATGACAATTCAGTGCTCCCTAATGAGCCAGAAACCACGCTGCATGGCCAGGTCAGTAATGTGCATGAGCGCATTAATGACCCACAGACGTGTTTTGCGTGTGGAGAAGTTGCCCACATTGCCAGGTTCTGCTCTCGACCGAATTGTTCTGGGTTGTGGCCTTTCATCAGATTTGAGCCCTTTCATAGCCCACCTGATGGTGCCTGGGCTCCTGGGGAAGTGGAGTCTTGGTTCGCTCAGAAAGGGCCCGCTATCCAAATCAGGCATGCGACATCATTCAAAGAGCTGTTCACGGGATTTTCTCCTAATTTTCAACCGAGACTGGTGCCGGACTCCTCACATTTCTCTGCTCTCTCCTTTTGTGCCACCCCGTCGACTTCTTCGCCACCTACCTCTGCTTCTACTCCTCCGCACAGTGAGCTTTGCCTGTGCACTGCGCCTCCAATGGCGAACATTCCCATCGACCCAACGCCTTTCGTTCCCCATGGCTTCCAGATTCAACACATCGAAGACCGAACGGGGGTTTCGCGGGTGGTCCTTCCGCGTCGTGCTCGCTGCCATGAGGACTGGGCTATTGCAACCATCCAGCCTCTGCCTGATGAGGTACTGTTTCCTAATGTTAGAGAAGTGCTAGAGGATTTTCTGCAGCATGATCCAGTGGCTCAAGTTGGGGTGAGAGAGATTAAACCCTGCCCGTTCGGGGAAGCCTATGTGCAGTTCAGACATGTGAGAGACAGAGATAGATTGGTTAGAGATAGCCCGCATGCATTTGGGGATGTCTTTATTTCTTTCACTAGACACAATGAGGGTCGGAACTGGAGAAGGGTTAATTTCAATAGGGTCTGTTGGCTGCTGATTGTGGGTGTTCCGTTTGATAACTGCAACACTGAAGATATTGCTGCAGCAGTTGCTCGATTCGCCAAGATTATCAGTTGGGAGAAAGAGGATGCTCTTAAGGGGAAAGTTCTTGTCAAGGCTAGAGTTACGGATTTGCATGAAATTCCAAAGAGCTTAAGATGGACTGAAGGAGAGATGTTTGAGGGAGAATCCTTGACTAGTTCCATTGAAGTTCTTATGGAAGAGATGCTGGGAGGGGGATCACCTGACGAGGATCCTATTCCACCTCCTGGTATTGATCCTCATCCTATTCCTCTCAATGCGAATGACTTTCCTGGATTTCATCATGCGGCGATCAATAATGCGCAAGAACAGGAGGATGATTGGGATGACTGGGAGGAGCAGGGGTATTGGGCCTTCCCTCCTCCTGTACAAATGCCACAACAGGTGCTTCAAGATGAGGTTATGGTGGAGGACAATGAGGCAGTCCCTAACAGCAGCATAACTACTACAGTATCTCTGTCAGAAGGTATCCTTTCTCATAATGTTGTGGGGGGTGTTAACAATAGCGATGAGGTTAATCAGGCTGCTGCTGGTGAAGCTGCTCCTATTTTGGGTGATGGGCTTCAGAACCTTCTACAAGCATATCCTCCTGACATGGAGGAGCACCCTGAGATTGCCATCCCGGCTCCACTTGTTAATCAAGAGCAAAATATTCAGCAGGTTGTGGAACCAATCCAGGTTTTACCTCCCTTGGCACCACCTATTGGTTCTGAGCACTTGGTGCCAGTTGTGGAGGTTGTGGAGGCTGCTCAGGCTTCTGTGGGTTTGACCAACAATGATCAAGCTGTTGTAGTTCAGCAAGATGCCCAGAAGTCAGTCCTCCATCCAGCTTCTCCTGAGATTCCTAAACAGGGTTCTGTTCAGAAAGATGCCCTGTTTACTGCTCTGGAACAAGTTAATGAATCTGATGTGGCTTTGGGGTCTCACCAAGTCAATCCTATGCAGCCAGGTTCTTCCAAAGGTAATGATCCAAAGGTCAACTCACCTATTTCCCCTGACTACTGCAATTTAGTACAATCACATGCTTTCTCAGTTATTGATGGAGAGCACTTAATTTCTGAAGAAGGTCTGGATTTATGGGTCAAACATTTTGCTCCATCCTCACAAGAGGTTCCCAATTCAATCACAGCAGAGATCCCTATAAGTTGGTTCAATTTAATTCTGAACCTGTTGCTCAATCCTGATAGATTTGACTGGACTTCAAACTTGTTAAAATCCTCTTTATGGAACATTTTGACTGATAACTGCAACGAAGAGGACACTATGACATTCATAATTCCTGCTGCTTGTTCTGTTAATCAGGCTCCTGTTTGCTAGCGAATCAAAAATGCTAGCCAGGATAAAGAAAAAGATGGTGTCAGTCCTGCAGCTCATTCTTCCTCTGAGGCAAGCAGCCCCCTTAAGAGAATTTCTCCAAATAATATCATCCTTCTACCAGCTGGTGAAGCCATCTCTAGGAAGAGAAGAGGAAAGGGGCCACTGGTGGAAACTCATGTAAGAAGGAGTGGCAGAATTAGAGAGGAGAATAATGGGTACAAAAGAAATTCTTGTGCTAGTAAGGAGTGTTTACCATGCAATGCTGTCCCACCTATCATTTGGAATAAGATTGTCAAAAACCTCACTAGTGCTTTTTGCAAGGTTGCTGAGGAGGATCTCCAGGAGAAGTTGGCTAAGAGGCCAAAGAAAAAAGAGCCGGAGCATGAGGAGTTGGCCAAGGTTTCTGAGGCCAAGGGAGACAACTCCAAGGATAGTTCTCAATGATTAGATCTTTCTGTGATAGAAGTGGGTCTAGGAAGGTGGCAAATTTTGCTATAAGTTTGTTGCATTTCTGGTTCTGTATGACTTTGGTTCTTAAGGGATGTAAAACTCTTATTTTGGTTAGCTGCTACTGCTGGGTCTACCTGAAGCTTGTCCTGTGTGTGATATATGTTAAGTGCTTGTATTATGGATATGTGGTTGGGTTCCTACTGCTACCCATTGTTATGTGTGAGGGCACATCTAAGTGGTGTGAGGTGCACTTGCAAGTTTGGGATCTTCTTCACACTGGCTCTCTTAAGATTTTATTAGCTCAAGGGCTGGACCTTGAGAGGATCTCAAAACACATTAAGTTTACTTTATGAATAATCACAGATCATGGAATATACTAAACTGGAACATCAGAGGCATCAACTCTGACAATAAATGGTTGGCTATCAAACAGAAAGTGGAGGAAAGTGCTGCTGGAATTCTTTGCTTACAAGAAACAAAAAGAAATTTTTTTGACCTTGCCTACATTAATAAGTTTTGTCCTAGAAGATTTAATAAGTATGAATTTGTCCCTTCAATTGGAGCCTCTGGAGGAATTCTCATTGCTTGGAATGAAGGCCTTTTTAAGGGAGAATTAATGTTTTCAAACAGATTCTCTTTATCTGTTAAATTTACCTACAACAGCTCTGCCCAAACATGGATTCTCACAAACATTTATGGCCCCTGTGAACAAGCTGATAAAGTAGATTTTCTCAACTGGTTTAATAATATTGAAATGCCCCTGATGAAGACTGGATTATTATGGGGGATTTCAGTTTCATCAGATCTCCTTCTGATAGGAATAAACCTGGGGTTGACATCAATCAGATGCTCCTTTTTAATGAAGCCATCAGCAATTTGGGTTTAGTGGAGCTACCCCTGAAGGGCAGGCAATACAGCTGGAGTAATATGCAAGAAAATCCTCTGCTAGAAAAATTGGACTGGTTTTTTACTTCTGCTGCTTGGATGATTTCCTACCCTGACACAACTGCCCTGCCTCTAGTTAGGCCCATTTCTGACCATCTCCCTTGTTTGGTTAAAGTGGGGACTTCAATTCCTAAATCCGAAGTTTTTAGGTTTGAGAATTATTGGCTAAAGCATTCATCCTTCAAAGACATTGTTAAAAATGCATGGGATATCCTTGTTGGTTTTTCTAAACCTGCTAAAATCATTAATGCCAAGATGAAACACCTCAGAAGAAGCATCAAATTATGGATCAAGGATATGCCTTGTATGAGAAAACAAATTGCTGATATTAATTAGTGCATATACTTGCTGGATTTCTTTGAAGAATTCAGAGTGCTCAGTACATTTGAATGGAACTGCAGAAAGATTTTGAAAGAACAATTAGTGACCATCCTCACCAACCAAAAGATTTATTGGAAACAAAGAAGGAAGATTAAGGGAGTCAAGTTTGGAGATGAAAATACCAAGTTCTTTCATACTAAAGCTTCAATCAACTTCAGGCATAATAAAATTGCTATTCTCAGAAATGAGGACAATGTGGAAATCTCAGACCATGCAGGAAAAGCTGGAATTCTTTGGGAATCTTTCAAAAGAAGATTAGGCCAATCAGAGGGGCATACTATGCATTTTGATCTGCACAGTCTTCTGGGGCAACAGAACAATCCTGAGTTATTTCAAGATTTAGAAAAGCCTTTCTCTGATGAAGAAATCAATCATATTGTCAAGGAGCTGCCACATGATAAGTCCCCTGGTCTAGATGGTTTCAACAATGAGTTCATTCAGTCTTGTTGGGATATTATAGGTACAGATGTCAAGAACCTCATCCATGCTTTTCATGCTGGCAACATTTCTCTGGAAAGCATTAACACTTCATACATCACATTGATTCCAAAGAAAGAGGTGCCTATGACTCCCAATGACTTCAGGCCTATATCTCTACTTAATGGGGTGTTCAAAATTATTACAAAATTATTGGCAAATAGACTCCAGAAAATAATTCTGCAACTCATCCATATCAATCAGTATGGGTTCTTAAAAGGCGGGGTGATTCAAGATTGTCTTGGCTGGTCCTATGAATATTTACACCAATGCTTCCAATCAAGGAAGGAACTACCGGTTCTAAAATTGGATTTTGAAAAGGCATTTGACATAATTTAACATCAAGCCATGATTGACATCTTGAGAGCAAAAGGTTTTGGGGAAAGGTGGATATCTTGGATTCAAATGTTATTCAACTCTGCTTCTTCTGCTGTCATGTTAAATGGAGTTCCTGGCAAGAAATTTTATTGTAGAAGAGGAGTCAGGCAGGGAGACCCTCTATCTCCTCTGCTGTTTGTGTTGGCTGAAGATTTACAGCAATCCATTCTTAATAAAGCAAGGGATCTTGGACTTATCACTGCTCCTATACAACTAAACTCATGCCCTGATTTCCCAATAGTTCAATATACAGATGACACATTGTTGGTTATGAAAGCAGATGCCAGAGAACTCTTTTGTCTAAAAGCTCTCCTGAATACTTTTGCCATAGCCACAGGTCTCAAAGTAAATTATTAGAAATCTGTCATGGTTCCAATTAATGTCACTGAGGATAGGGTTGAAATTTTTACTAATACTTTGAATTGCCAATGAGGAGTTTTCCCCTTCACTTACCTGTGACTTCCTTTAGGCTTATCCAAGCCCATCGTGGAGCAATGTATGCCAATGGTTCAAAGAATTGCCAAAAGGCTGGCTGGCTTGGCTACCTTTATGACAAGTGCTGGAAGATTGCTTCTGGTTAAATCTATGCTGGCTTCTGTGCCAATCTTTTTCGTGGCTTGTCTAGATGTGCCTGTAACTATCAAACAACAACTGATAAAGTACTTAAGACACTGTTTATGGAGAGGTTCTGACATGGAGGATCACAGGCCAGCCTCTGTTGCATGGACAACTGTTTGTAGACCAAAGGTGCAAGGTGGCCTGGGAGTTATGGACATTTTTGCTCAATACAAAGCTTTGTTAATGAAAAATCTACATAAATTATACAAGAGGCATGATATCCCTTGGGTTAACCTCATCTGGGAAGCACACTACCAGGATAATAAGCTACCAGGGAATGATTTGGTTGGTCCTTCTGGTGGAGATCTATTCTTCAATTATCTGATCAATATAAAGCCATGGCCAGATGTAACTTAGGGGATGGTAGAACTGCCTTTTCTTGGTCTGATTTGTGGGGCAATGCTATCTTACAGCAAGAATATCCTCATCTTTACTCTTTTGTGCAAGATGCCACAATGACAGTGCAACGAGTGGTGAACACTGAGTACCTTGAAGATCTGTTCCACCTGCCTCTGTCCAACCAAGCATACCGGCAGTTTCTCCTGTTAGAAGAAGTTTGCCATGATCTAAGACAATCTGAATTTCTTGGTATGTTTGACACTTGGAGTCACATATGGGGAAATAGTACCTTCTCCGCTTCAAAGGCATACAGAGTGATCATAGGAGTCAAACAAGTTCCACCCCACTTTGCTTGGATTTGGAAGTCTTCATGTCAACCTAAGCACAAAATGTTCTTTTGGATGCTACTACATGATAGACTGAACACAAGAAACCTGCTGAGGAGGAAATCTATGGTCTTGGAAGAATACAATTGTGCTGTGCTGAATTGCCAACAAGAAGAAACTCTACATCATTTATTCTGGGGGTGCCAATTCTCTAGGACATGCTGGAATTTCATATGTCCAGAAAGATCTCCAAACTTGTTTGTGCTAGAGGCCTTCCAAGATCTAAAGGATAAGTTGAAGGTTCCTTTCTGCATGGAAATAATCATTCTGGGTTCTTGGGCTATCTGGATTACAAGAAACAATAAGATTTTTGAGAACATTCAGCCCTCCTTCCAGGGATGGAAGAACATTTACTTTGAGGAACTGAAATTGTTGTCCCACAGTATCAAGATTAAACATGCTGTTGAATTCAACACCTGGCTGGCTAGCTTGCTGGTTTCATGAGGAGTCTTTCTTTTAGTTTTAGGATTAGCTTTTTTATTCCTTCCAGGGGCTCACCTCAAGCCCTTGTTTGTGTCTTTTTTTCTTGTTTCCTTAGTCTTAGCTAGCTAGATTAGCTTGATGTATAGTTTGCTTTATTTCTATATGTACAGTACTGCTGTTTTTAAGTTTTAATAAAAATTGCAGTGGGGTTTTACCCTACTGTTCATAGTAAAAAAATTAAAAATCCTATGCGACCTTGAGAAGATATATCCTCTAGCCTTCTTTGATGTGATGGTGCATTTGACTGTTCATCTACCTGATGAGGCACTACTTAGAGGTCTAGTACAATATGGCTGGATGTACCCCATTGAAAGGCGGCTAGGCAATTTCAAGGGCTATGTTAGGAATAGAGCTAGACCCGAGGGTTCCATTGCAGAGGCCTACATTGCTACAGAAGCATTGACATTTTGCTCAAAATACATTGAAACAGCTGATCAGCTTAGCAAAGAGGTGGGTGAAGACAATCCCGAGCTCAATGTTTTCAATTATTCTGTTCGAGTTACAGGGAAGAGTCGATAAGAGGACAAACCTAAAGATTTGGACAAAATGGTTTGGTATGTGTTACATAACTGTCCTGAGATACTACCTTATATCAAGTAAGTGCTAAGTACTGCAGCTTATACATCGTAATCTACTAAACTTGCAACACATTCTTATATATTTAGATGTTTGACGCAATCACTATGTTGTGCAGCATCTACAAAAAGGAGTTACTGCCGCAAAATCCAAGAAACATTGACAAACTGGTTATGGCAGGATTTGCGAAATGGTTCAAGAGCCATGCAAGCTTTTGAATTGCACTGTCAGTTTTTTTTAATATATTGAGTATATAAGATGATCAGCTTGTCTATTTTCTAGCCATAGGTTAAGAAGATGTGGGAGGATGGGCAGGTAGTTGACGATGCCGTTTACTCACTAGCAATGGGTCGTGATACTAGGGTAAGACATTATGAATCTTGCGTTGTTGGAGATGTGCGCTACAACACCCTTGCACGAGGCGAAGGCAGGAGGACACAAAACAGTGCCATCATTAGCACGGATACGTATGCCAAAGAGACAACTGAAATGTAAGCTAACATAACAGACATTGTTCAGTTGCAGTATATCTCCAGTTTCGAGGATCATTGGTGTGTGGTTCTAATGTGCTGTCATTGGTATAACCCGTTTTCTAGGATCACAAAACCCAGAGCTGATGATTATTTCAAATCCATCAATGTCAAGATGGCGTACCAGACCAACGAGCCTTTTATTTTGGCAAATCAAGCAACACAGATATTTTTCTTGGAAGACACATTTGCACATAGTGATGACTGGAGAGTATTGCAAAGGTTTGAGCAGAGGAATTCATTTAATGAAGTTGCACAACAAGATGATGCTTACACTACTCCTGATGTACAAGATAACACAGATATTCCTAATATCTTTGAGAACCATCACGTCAATGACGCCGGCGAAAAGATTGCCTGTCGTGGTGTGGACATACAAGAGTTGATCAAGAATAAGCCAACGTTCGAGGATGTTGAGGATGAAGAAGAAGATGACACCATGGGGAATTACGATTTAGACTGATACACATGGCGAAGATGTTGACGCTGCTGCTGCGGATGATGTTTACATTGCTTTTGTCGTATTTGCCTGTCAGAAGACGTTTTTTATCTACTATGTGAAATTGTGTTTGCTATGACAACTAAAACCTGATGAACATGTTGTTTAGTATTTTGCTGTGAGAACATCACTTGTTATGTATGCTAATTTGTGTTTGGTGATTGTATGATGACTAAAACATGATGACATTATTGTTTAGTTGTACTCATATTTGGCTGTGAAACTTGAATTTGATGACATAGTTTGCTGTTGGACTGCAATTTGCTCGACGTCTTCGAACTAGAACAAAGCTGACCCGACAGGGCCTCTGCTAATTTATTTATTTATTACCAAAAGGGCCTTTGCTATTTATTTATTTATGAGCAAAAGGGGATACCCCTGATTTCCGTTAATAGAAATCATTAGATGTTCACAACACTACGCCCAGCCTACTACACAGGTTTCATTCACTACTAGTTTCAGCAAAGTGCTCATGTCATAGCCATTTAATACATCACGAGTGCTACATACACTGCAAATAAAGAGACAATCATCCTACATAGCACATCGATTTTGCCATATCTTCACAAGCTCTTTCATCACCTCATTGCTGTCAAGGCTGTTCAACAGCTGTTGCTTGGCCATGATCAGAGGAACCACATCTTTAACCTTCTGCTCTGCATCTTCCTCTTCTGCCGTTCCTTCAGTTACTTGTCCAACACCCCAACCTGCTGGTATTGGGATTGCTCGGCTAACCAAATAATCAGTGTAGTTGCATTCCCCCACATCAGCAACTTCCCAAAAATACAAATCACACGAATCTTCCCTTTTCTGCACAAATCAAATTGGAAGATCATGAACCAAACTATTAAAAAAATCAGCAACTGAAAGCAGCAGAACAATACTTAAACATATTATTACCCCATGATTCGGGCATTTGTAGAAGACTCGGCCAGGGTTGAGGATTGTGGTTGAGACACGATGGATGACTCTGCATGATTTGCAGCAGTGGCACCACACCAACGACAGAGGGTTGCGATGAGCAACCGGCTGCGGTGCGCGTGCCAGCGGGGGTGTGATGAGACCCACAGGCGATGGTACGGGTGGCTACTTGGCGCATATCTGGTTGTTGCCTGCTGAAGAGCAGGTGGACGAGCAGCCAGCGAACATGGTTGCTGCGGCCAGAGCTTCTGATGCTAGGGAGAGTAAGTAGTGAAGAGGAGAAGTGAACGTTGGATATGTTAGTTTCATTACTTGTAGAGTAGCATAGCACCATATATAGTCATAGTCTAGGTTTGGATTCGAACCAGCTACAGGAGCGCGTCTCTCTTTTTTCTAAAACTCAGCAACGTCTCTTTACTAGTACACTAGCTTGTTCTGTACGCCTTCTCAAGTCTTTGATTTTCTTTCCCTTTTCTTGCGAGGAAGGAAGGAGGACAAAATTGAGAGTTCCTGGGACTCGAACCCAAGACCTCTCGGTTGAAAACCAAGGGTGCTAGTCACTTATGTGGCGAACGTTCCCTGGGAGGAGGACGACAGACGAACGCATTTTCCTCGCAGTTTTAGTTGCAACACAAGATCGAACGGTCGCAGTTTCGGGAATGTTATCAGGCGAATGAGCCCAGTTTTTCTTTTCTTCCTATATATAAAAAAGTATGCTACTTGGTGTCGGCTTAGTCAACAAACGATTGTGCCAACCTTGACTGTTGGATTGACATTCAACGTATGTCATGTTTCTTCAGTCTCTTCTTCCTCGAGCCGCCAAAGCCAAACCAGCGCTGGCGGGACCGCCTGCTCCCGCCTCCCATTGCTGACTGTGCTGCTGCGCACGCATCATGGCCACATTGCACCCTAAAACTCCGTGCATCTTCCCCGGATCCTGTTCGTTCTCGTCTGAGGCCTCACCATCATCCTCCGTCTCGCCGCGGCGCCGCCCTCCGGTGTTGTCCACATGGTCAACAACCGAGAGGAATAAGGAGATGACTGTACATGGTGAGGATGACAGTAGGGACCCAACAGCGCGCACAGTAATTTTGTTTTTTCGGGACGGAGAAGGGTATCAACTGGGTTATGCGGGTGCTGTGGCCAGTCTAGCCCATGCTTTTATTTCATAGGTTTAGCACATGACCAGCCAAGTTTGTTTTTTTTCTTTCTAAAAATGGCTAGCCAGCTACTTTGTTTTTTGCAGAATAACCAACGTCGGCCTACTTGCTTTTCTACGCCCTGCTGGGCCGGAAATCTTTCAAGACGAGGAGGGATGCATTTTGCCCAGAAAATGGTCTATAAGAAATAAGAAATGGGCTATAAGTAATAATAAATGGGCTATAAAATGAAAAAAATACAACAAACAGACAATTAGTTCCAAAATACATTTTTCTTTCGGATTTTGATATTTTAAATTTCATTGTTTTTGTGCGGGTAAAATTTCATTGAATTTAAAATACGGTATATTTAGTTTTAAAATTAATTTGAATATGGCTAGAAATTTCGGGCTGTATGCTGTTTGGGACAGATTTGGAGGCTGACTTGTGGGTCTACTAGGTTGACGTGTACGAAAGGCTTTGTCAACTTAGTCCACAAACGATTCTAGCAGTAGTGACTGTTGGATGTTAATCCAACGGCCATGCTGCTTCTTCAATATCTGATCTTCTTGCTCCAGCAGCCCAAACCAGCACCGATGGGACTGCTTGCTCCCGCCTCCCATGGCTGGCTGTGCTGCCGCACAGGCCGCACCGCCCCACCCTACTTCATTGCTAGCCAGGCCATTCCTCTACTCACCCACACCTCCTGTTATTTTCCGGCGACGGCAGCCGGGCCAGTAAACCCGCGTACTCCCCACTGTGTGGGCAACCACTGCCCAATCTTCCCCGGCTCCGTGTCGTTCCCTTCCTAGGCCTCGCCGTCGTCCACCGCCATGGTGCTCTCGGCGCGGCCTGGTCAACGTGGTCAACAAACGACATCCATCGGACGTGGATTGTACGTGGAGAGGCTGACAGCTGGGGTTCACGGCCGCACACAAGGAAATGCCTCCTTATTACGCGCAAAATAATGATTCCACCACCTGACATCTGGGACCCACCGGAAGGGCCTCTATATTTCACGAAAAAAACGTGCCCCCCGCTGACAGGTCGGACCTACCAGCTATCTTGTCACGCAAGGAAGTGCCTCCTTATTACGCACAAAAAATGAATGCTCCCCCTGCCAGCTGGAACCCAGCATAATGGGAGGCTGACTTGTGGGCCTACCAAGTTGATGGGGATGGAGGGCTTTGTCAACTTAGTCCATGTGAACGATTCTAGCTCCAGTTACCATACGATGTTCATCCAATGGCCGTAGTGATTCTTCAACCTCTAGTCTTCTTGCTCCAGCCGCCCAAACCACCACCGGTCGTGTCGCGTGCTCCTGCCTCCCGTGGCCGGCTATGATACCGCGGAGGCCTCACCGCCCCCTACTACTCCCACTGCTGGCCATGCCATCCCTCTACTCACCCACACCCCCTGTTATTCTGCAGTGACATCAGCCTCACACCATAGCCGAACCAGTGAACGCTCGTACTCCTCTCCACGTGGGCATCCACTGCCGCATCTTCCCCGACTCTGTGTCATCCCCTTCCTAGGCCTCGCCGTCGTTCACCAATTTGGTGCTCTCGGCACGGCGTGGTCAATGTGGTCAACAACCGACTTCCATCGAAAGAGTACTGTACGTGGAGAGGCTGACAGCTGGGTCCACGGCCGCAGCTGGGAAGTGCCTCCTTATTATGCGGAAAATAATGATTCCTCCACGTGACAACAGGGACCCACCGGATGAGCAACCGTATTTCACGAAAAAAATGTTCCCCCCCTGACTGCTGGGACCCACCAGCTACATCTTCGCACACAAGGAAGTGCGTACGGGCAAAAAAAATGATTCGCCCCCCTGACTACTGGGACCCACCAGCTACATCTTCGCAAGCAAGGAAGTGCCTGACAGTCGGGACCCACCTGGTCGAAGCATACGTAGCGTTGTCATTCTAGTCGCGAACGTGTACATATATACTGGTCGATGTAGAGGCGCGCACGTGTCACAGTAGAGGCACGCACGTAGCATGTACACGTATGTACAGCGGCCAGGGTGCAAGAAAGTAAATACGGCCACGTACGTACATACGGGCGGGGTCTCAAATGCCTACTCGCCATACGTACGGCCACGGCTCGTGTACACGGCTGGGTCAGAACGGAGAAACTGCATCGTCATCGTGTTCATGGGGAGGCAACGGAATGCATCATGTTCATCGGGAGGCAACAGAACGCGTGGGAGCCAACCGGCTTGGACGGAATAGCCAATGGAAACGAGGCCTGGCGTACTGCACAATGGAGGAAACGGCCTTGTGTTCGACCGGCCATGTTCGAAACGGAATCTTGTTCATTGCAAGGGGTCTGGCGTACCGCAAAATAGAGGAAACGGACCTCCTATGGTCGAAACGGGGGTCCTGTTGATCGAGAGGGGTGTGGCGTACCGCAAAACGGACGAAATGGACTTGTGTTGGAGCGCTACGGTTGAAACGAGGGTCCTGTTCATAGGGAGGGGTGTGGCGTACCGCAAAACGAGACTCCACGAGATACTGTTCATCTCCACCGTCGACCTCCTCCAGCCTCCACGGGCTACTGTTCATCCACCGTCGACCTCCTCCAGCCTCCACCTACGACTGTTCATCCACGGGCTCCTGTTCATCCAGCCTCCACCGTGCGCTATTCCACCGGCTACTGTTCAACCAGCCCTCTCCACGGGCTCCTGTTCAACCACCCCTCCACGGGCTACTGCTCATCTAGCCCGCCACCATCTACTGTTCATCCAGCCCTCCACGGGGTCGTCCTGTTCATCCAGCCCGCCATGGGGTCCTGTTCATCCAGCCCCAACCGGCTCGATCCATCGGGGTCCTGTTCATCGAGAGGCAACACCACGGGGTCCTGTTCATCCACCCCCACCGGGAACTGTTCACCCAAACCCCCCCAACAACACTCACTGTTCATCAAGGGAAGGAGGCAGCAGGGTTCAATCGGCTTCAGTTAGCAGTAGTAGCGAAGGAATCACTCGAGTTCAGTAACGTAGCTAGTGCAATCGCTCGGGTTCAGTTAGATCCCTACGCCTCACTCGGGTTCAGTTAGAGCCCAACGCCTCGCACACAGGCGCGTACGTGTACGAGAGAAACACACATCGTTCGCCCCCCGACCACCCACCGTAACCGGGAACTCCCCGAAATTTTCCTCGCCCTCGCTTCTACCACGGTTTTTTCCGTCATGGATGGCCCAAAGAATGTCATGCAACTGCGTCTCCGGCCCGCCCAGGATGAAAATCCTATTTTCTGTCATGATTTTTTGTCATAGAAGTAGGAGCCCACCACATATATGATGATACCGGGTTTTGTCACAATTATCGTCATAGAAGTGTCATAAGTATGACATAATTTTTTTTCGTTCGGCCCAAAATGTCACGGATGTGTCTCTTTTTTGTAGTGTACATAGACAAAACATATTGTCCCTAATATGCCTCTACTAGACTAGATCGTTAATCAAAGATGGTTATGTTTCCTAACTATAGACATGTGTTGTCATTTGATGAATGTGATCACATCATTAGGAGAATGATGTGATGGACATGACCCATCCGTTAGCTTAGCATTATGATCATTACAGTTTCATTGCTACCACTCTCTTCATGACTTATACATGTTCCTCAGACTATGAGATTATGCAATTCCTGAATACTGGAGGAACACTTTGTGTGCTACCAAACATCACAACGTAATTGGGTGATTATAAAGGTGCTCTACAGGTGTCTCCGAAGGTGTTTGTTGGGTTGGCATAGATCGAGATTAGGATTTGTCACTCTGTGTTTTGGAGAGGTATCTCGGGGCCCTCTCGGTAATACTCATCACTATAAGCCTTGCAAGCATTGTGACTAATGAGTTAGTTGCGATATGAAGTATTACAGAATGAGTAAAGAGACTTGCCGGTAATGACATTGAAATAATAATACCGACAATCAAATCTCGGGCAAGTAACATACCGATGACAAAGTGAACAATGTATGTTGTTATGCGGTTTGACCAATAAAGATCTTCATAGAATATGTAGGAACCAATATAAGCATGCAGGTTCCACTATTGGTTATTGACCAGAGATGTGTCACGGTCATGTCTACATAGTTCTCGAACCCGTAGGGTCCACACGCTTAACGTTCGATGATGATTGGTATTATGAGTTTATGTGATTTGATGCACCAAAGGTTGTTCGGAGTCCCGGACGAGACCACGGACATGACGAGGAGTCTCGAAATGGTTGAGACATAAATATTGATATATTGGACGGTTATATTCGGACACCGGAAGTGTTCCGGAGAAGTTTTAGATAAAACCGGAGTACCGGGGGGTTACCGGAACCCCCCGGGGGGTTAATGGGCCTACATGGGCTTTAGTGTAAGAGAGGAGGAGGCGGCCAGGTGGAGGCGTGCGCCCCCAAGCCCAATCCGAATTGGGAAGGGGGGCCGCCCCCCTTACCTTCTCTCCCTCTCCCTCTTTCCTTCCCCTCCTAGTTGGACTAGGAAAGGGGGAACCTACTCCTAGTAGGAGTAGGATTCCCCCCCCCTTGGGACACGCCCCATGAGGCCGGCCGACCCCCTCCTCCCCTCCTTTATATACGGGGGAAGGGGGCACCCCATAGACACACAAGTTGATCTTTTAGCCGTGTGCGGTGCCCCCCTCCATAGTATTCCACCTCGATCATATCGTCGTAGTGCTTAAGTGAAGCCCTGCGTTGGTAACTTCATTATCACCGTCACCATGCCGTCGTGCTGACGGAACTCTCCCTCGGCCTCAGATGGATCTAGAGTTCGAGGGACGTCACCGAGCTGAACATGTGCAGATCATGGAGGTGCCGTGCCTTCCATACTTGATCGGTTGGATCGTGAAGACGTTCGACAACATAAACCGCGTTACTTAACGCTTCCGCTTTTGGTCTACGAGGGTACGGGGACACTCTCTCCCCTCTTGTTGCTATGAATCACCTAGATAGATCTTGCGTGATTGTAGGATTTTTTTTGAAATTACTGCGTTCCCCAACACTCATCTACCAAGTATTTAGGGTAGTTCCGCTACCAGTGACGGTTCCCCTAGAAGCACTTAGTCTCGGGTTTAGGTTCAACTTTGCGTTTCTTCACTGCAGTGACAATTGGCTTTCTATTCATGAAGTTTACCTTCTTGCCCTTACCATTCTTGAAACCAGTGGTCTTGTTAACCATCAACACTTGATGCTCCTTCTTGATTTATACCTTCGCCGCCTTGAGCACTGAAAACATCTCTGGGATCATCTCCATCCCTTGCATGTCATAGTTCATCATGTGGCTCTAGTAGCTTGGTGATACTGACTGGAGAACCCTGTCAATCACTATCTTATCTGGAAGATTAACTCCCACTTGATTCAAGCAATTGTAGCACCCAGACATTCTGAGAACATGCTTAGCGTTTGAGCTATTCTCCTCCATCTTATAGGCAAAGAACTTGTTAGAGGTTTCATACCTCTCAACACGGGCATGAGCCTGAAATACCAGTTTCAGCTCTTGGAACATCTCATATGTTCCATGGTATTCAAAACGTCTTTGAAGCCCCGATTTGAGCCGTAAAGCATGGTGCACTAAACTATGAAGTAGTCATCCGAACGTGTCTGCTAGATGTTCACAACATCCACAGACGACGCTGGAGGGATTGGTACACCGAGCGGTGCATCAAGGACATAAGCCTTCTGTGTAGCAGTGAGGACAATCCTTAGACTACAGACCTAGTCCACATAATTGCTTACAATATCTTTCAACTTAGTTGTTGTCTAGGAACGTATTAAAACAGGGAGCTATAGCACGAGCTATTTATCTAGAACATAATTTGCAAAGACAATTTAGACTATGTTCATGATAATGAGTTCAACTAATCATATTATTTAAGAACTCCCACTCAAATCAACATCCCTCCAGTCTTCCGAGTGTAACATGGTCCAAATTCACCAAGCCAAGTCCGATCATCACATGAGATGAGGTGGTTTCAATGGTGAACATCTCCATGTTGATCATATCTACTATATGACTCATGTTCGACCTTTCGGTCTCTTGTGTTCCGAGACCATGTCTGTACATGCTAGGCTCGTCAAGTTTAACCCAAGTGTTCCGCATGTCCAAAACTGGCTTGCATCCGTTGTATGGGATGTAGAGTCTATCACACCTGATCATCACGTGGTGCTTCGAAACAACGAACTTTCGCAACGGTGCACACTTGGGGAGAACACAATTTTATCTTGAAATTTTAGAGAGGGATCACCTTATAATGCTACCTTCGTCCTATGAAAAATAAGATGCATAAAAGGATTAACATCACATGCAAATCATAAGTGACATGATATGGCCATCAACTTGTGCTTTTGATCTCCATCTCCAAAGCACTGACATGATCTCCATCGTCACCGACATGACACCATAATCTCCATCATCATGATCTCCATCATCGTGTTGCCATCGGGGTTGTCACGCCAACCATGCTTCTACTACTATTGATACCACTTAGCGATAAAGTAAAGCATTACATAGTGCTTAATGATTGACACGTAGGTCAGATAATAATTATAGACAACCCTATGGCTCCTGCCGGTTGACGTATGCATCGACATGCAAGTCGATATAAACTATTACAAACATGATCATCTCATACATCAAATATATTTCATCATGTCTTTGGCCATATCATATCACAACATACCCTGCAAAAACAAGTTAGACGTCTTCTAATTGTTGTTGCATGTTTTACGTGGCTGGTATGGGTATCTAGCAAGAATGATTCTTACCTACGCAAAGCCACAACGTTGATATGCAAGTTGCTATTTAACCTTCTACAAGGATCGCCTTTGTCAAATACGATTCAACTAAGGTGGGAGAGACAGACACCCGCCAGTCATCTTTAAGCAACAAAGTCACATGTCAGTCGATGGAACCGGTCTAACGTACGTGGACATGTAAAGTTGGTCCGCGCAGCTTCACCCACAATACCGCTGAATCAAGAAAAGACCAAGGAAGGAAGCAACCTTAATATCAATGCCCACAAACTCCTTTGTGTTCTACTCGTGATGTCATCTATGCATATAGCTAGGTTATGATGCCTCTGTTGAGGAACGTTGCATGAGAAACAAAAATTTTGCTACGCTCACGAAGGTCGATCTAGGAGATGAACATCAACTAGAGGAGAGATTGGATCTATACACCCTTGTAGATAGCTAAGAGGAAGCATTAAGAAATGCGGTCGATGTAGTCGAACGCCTTTGCGATCCAATCACGATCCGTCCCGCGAACTCCCGATCCAAGTGCCAAACGGACGACACCTCCGCGTTCAACACACGTACGGCTTGATGAGGCCTTCACCTCCTCGATTCAGCGAGCAATGGTGAATTATTAGCTCGAGTCCTCTGGCAGCACGACGACATGGTGGGGGTGGTGGTGGTGGAATCTCAGCAGAGCTTCACTAAGCACCACAAAGAGGAAGAGGGCTATGAGGGAGAGGGAGGGCCGCTCCGTGGCATAGATGGGTATGGCTGCCCTCCCTCTCCTCATCTATATATAGGGGGAAGGGGGAGAGTGGGGTGCCCCTATGGGATCCCATCTAGGGCCGGCAGCCACTAGAGGGAAACCCTAGATGGGTTTTCCCCCTTAGGTGACTTGGCCCCCCAAGCCAAAGGGGTGGGAACCCTAGGGGGAACCCCCACCTCCTCTAGCAACGTGGGATGGGGTGAGGGATGCGCACAACCCCTTAGTGGCCTGGTTTGCCCCCTCCCCTTGACCCATGAGGCCCCCAACACTTGTCGGGCCCCCCGAAACCCCTTTTAGTCATGCTGGTCATCACCTGGTACCCTCAGGACAATTCCGGACTCCAATACCCTTCATCCAATATATCAATCTTCACCTCCGGACCATTCCAGAGTTCCTCGTCATGTCCGAGATCTCATCCGGGACTCCTAACAACCTTCGGTAACCACCATAATGACTCAACTATACTTATATCGTCACCAAACATTAAGTGTGTAGACCCTGCGGGTTCGAGAACTACGCAGACATGACCGAGACACCTCTACGATCAATAACCAATAGCGGGACCTAGATGTCCATATTGGTTCCCACATATTCTACGAAGATCTTACTGGTCGAATCTCGATGTCAAGGATTTAGCTAATCCCGTATGCAGTCCCCTTTGTCTATCGGTATGTTACTTGCCCGAGATTCGATCGTTGGTATCTCCATACCTAGTTCAATCTTGTTACCGGCAAGTCTCTTTACTCATTCCATAATACAAGATCCCGTGGCTAACTCATTAGTCACATTGCTTGCAAGCTCATTGTGATACTGTATTACCGAGTGGGCCCCGAGATACGTCTCCGTCATACGGAGTGACAAATCCCAGTCTTGATGCATGCCAACTCAACAGACACCCTCGGAGATACTTGTAGAGCACCTTTATAGTCACCCAGTTATGTTGCGACGTTTGGTACACACAAGGTACTCCTTCGGTGTAAGTGAGTTTCATGATCTCATGGTCGTAGGAACATATACTTGATATGTAGAAAACGATAGCAATAAACTTGACACGATCAAATGCTACGTTCATAGTTCGGGTCTTGTCCAATGATGTCATCCCATTATCAAATGACAACTCATGTCTATGGTGAGGAAACCATAGCCATCTTTGGTCAACAATCTAGTCTAGTAGAGGCTCATTGGGACACGTTGTTGTCTATGTATCCACACATGTATCTGAGTTTCCGATCAATACAATCCTAGCATGGATAATAAATCATTATCATGAACAGGGAACTATGATAATAACTAATTTATTATTGTTAGATAGATGACCGGATGGGGAATGTTTCATGTCCAGCTATTTAGAGGCATCTGACAGGTAAACGGACCGCGTATTCGGGTTTGTCACATTTTTTTGAGCAACTTTCATGTAGAATTTTTTTTCATCTGACTTAAGGTTTATTTTCTATGAATTTTCAAAGATTAAACCATTTTCTGGATTTATTTATTTTAAGAGAAAGAGAATATTGTGTCAGCATGATGTCACTGCAACGTCAGGGTCAACACACCGGTTGACTGGCCAAAATGACCAGCGGGGCCCACTTGTCATAAACAGTGGGGTAACAGAGGTTTATTTTAATTAAGCAAAGTTAATTAGCAGTTGGGCCCCACACGGCAGTGACCCATTAAACTAACTAATTAAGTTCACTGATAAAATCATTTTAATTAGTTTAGTTACGCGGTGGGGGGTCCGCATGACAGTGTCACTGGGCTGCCCAGTGAGCACGTTGACTAGGTCAACCCATTCAATGGGGCCTGCGGGGCTCGCTGGCAGTGACCCAGGGGTGGCCCCAGGTGTGCCACGTTGGCGGTGGCCGACGGCTGAACGCCGGTGATCGAAAACATGGTGGACGCGCTCGGGACTTCACCGAAATCCATGTACAGGGGGCCATTTGGCCCGCGTGTTGGCACGTTCAAACGAGTGAGCAACGCCGCATCCAACTCAGGTGGCCACATGAGCAGGGATGGTCGGAGCCGTCGCCGGCGACAGGGACGACGGAGACCCGAAGCACGGCGAACTCGCGGGCGATGAAACAGAGGTCAAAACGGGCGGCACACTACTCCTACAATGACTACTCGAAGCCACGAACGCATTGGTGAGCTCGGCGGACCGGGACGAGCCCTACTGCGATGGCTGCGAGCTCAATAGCGGAGCTAGGGCGCAACAATGGCGGCGCGTCTTGCATAGCTTGCTACGGTGCAGAAACGGAGCTAGGACGGGGAAAGGAAGGGCTGGAGCTCACTAAGTGGCTCACATGATAGCCTGTGGTGGTTTAGGAGCTGCAGAGACGTCGCCGGAGCCGAGGATTAGCGGCGGCAACAGGAGATGTGGACGAAGGCGAACGGAGGCAGCGGGGCTCCACGTCTCCACCTGGTGGCACCATGGGAGGAGGCCGACCGCGTCGAGGCCCGTGGACAAGGCTAGCGGGCACGGGGCCGCCGGTGGCCGTGGTAACGATGGAGGACGGTGGCAAGGGTGTTCGGGCCATGGATCTGGAGGAGAGGAGGGGCGGAGCGAGCGATGGAGAGGGAGGTAGAGTGGTTAGAGATGGAGGGGAGGCCGAGGGGAAGGTCCTTATCCTCTCGGCAGCGTTATA
>NC_041393.1:210640716-210656520 GCF_002162155.2 Triticum dicoccoides
CGGGTGCGGTGGCGACAACGAGCAGCTCGGGCGCGCGCGCGCGTGGTGACACGGGGAGGAGGGAGCACGCGGGGCAGGCTGGGCTGGCTGGGCCTACCACTATGCACTAAGGCCCAGTCAGTCCAGGCCTTTTTCTTTTCTTTTTTATTTCCTTCTCTGTTTTATGTTTTTTATATCTGTTTTGCTAATTGTTTAGCCTCTAAACTACTTCTGTAAAATGTGAGACTTGGTCCAAATATTACAGTGCAATATTACCAGCCACCAAAAACTTTCTTGGGTAAAATACAATTTCATTTGTAGATTGGGTTATTTAAAAAAAGGATTAACATGTGTTGTTTGACTACTGTTTTAGGTTGTTAGGGTCACTTAAGTATTTTAGGTGATGTTGTTTTCCTAAACATAACTAGAAATAGATTAGTTACTATTTAATGAATATTTTAGTTTCTGATTTGAACAACTTTTATTTTTCACTTTAAATCTAAATTGCAATTTGCATTGGAATTTGAAATGAGACATGCTGCAATGATGATCAAACATAGTTAATCATGGTGACTTGGCATGATCATAGGGTGATCACGGTGGTGTGAGGCTGGGGATGTTACATGCAACTCATCCCTTGGTGGTTTTGGTAATTCCTAACAACATATAGCTCATTGAACTAATGCTCTTTCAAGATGATCATTTCAGAAAGTTCAATGATTGGCATGGCATGGACTAGAGATGTGGAACCCTCAAAATGCGAAGGACACGTATTGGCAACAATCTCAAGACTCTACATTTTCTTTTTAGTGATCCAAGATCACATTGAGTCCATCGGAAAGCCAATACTATTAAAAGGGGATGAGCTGTTGCTTAACGGCTTGCTTGCTCAAAATGCTTAGTGCCATGCTCCAAAACCCTCAACCACTTTCTTATCTTCACATGTGTCCTAAACCTAAAGTCAAACTCGGCCCCAACAATATGATATATCCGGCGCCACCGAGTTCATTTGACATAGCCACTACCATAAACCCTAATAACTTCGGTTTCACCGATAGGGATCTCGGTCTCACCGAGATGGGATTGCAAACTCCCTGTTCCCTTCGTAACAATTCGGTCTCACCGAAATGAGCAATCCGTCCCAACGTGTTCGCAATGCAAACTCCCTATTTCCTTTCCATAACATTTCGGTCTCACCGAGATGAGCGAATCGGTCCCACCGAGTTTTCCTGTCCAACTCTCTATGTGCCTATTACTAAAATCGGTCCCACCGAGTTCATGTGATCGGTCTCACCGAGATTAAGTTATGCCCTAACCCTAGCGCATCGGCGAGGGAGTCCTGGATTAGGGGGTCCTCGGACAGTCGGACTATATACTTTGGCCGGACTGTTGGACTATGAAGATACAAGATTGAAGACTTCGTCCCGTGTCCGGATGGGACTCTCCTTTGCGTGGAAGGCAAGCTTGGCGATTCGGATGTGTAGATCTCCTTCTCTGTAACCGACTCTGTGTAACCCTAGCCCCCTCCGGTGTCTATATAAACCGGAGGGTTTAGTCCGTAGGACAACAACAATCATAATCATAGGCTAGCTTCTAGGGTTTAGCCTCTACGATCTCGTGGTAGATCAACTCTTGTAATACTCATATCATCAAGATCAATCAAGCAGGAAGTAGGGTATTACCTCCATCGAGAGGGCCCGAACCTGGGTAAACATCGCGGCCCCCGCCTCTTGTTACCATTAGCCTTAGACACATAGTTCGAGACCCCCTACCCGAGATCCGCCGGTTTTAACATAGACATTGGTGCTTTCATTGAGAGTTCCACTATGTCGTCACTGTAAGTCTTGATGTTCGCCTTGTTGTCAAGGACAACATCACCTCTGGGGGAGCCCTGGCTCTAGGCCAAACTCTCTGACTAGGCGGCTTCTTCATGACCGCCCGATCGGTCGTCACGCCGATGATGACTTCCGAGGTCATCAAAAACAACCTCCACGTCAACTCGGAACTTGCCGAACAGATGGATCCTATGGAGCTCTCTTCCCTGAATGAGCTCTTAGATCGCATCGCCGCTCTGGGTATCGCTATGGACTATGACCGGAAACCCGACCAAAGGGAGATTAACTCTCCGCCGGCCACCCATCAGATAGCGGTAGTGGAAGAGCAACGCATTGATTCTCCCTCTATTTTGAGGACGAACTATGTCCGAATCCCCGAGCTCTCCGAGCCGGAAACCCGTTCGCGGGAGGACATGACCCAAACCCCGAACTTAGAATCGGGCAGCGGGCCTGAAAAATAGGGCAATATCTCGGAGCCCGAACTGCCAAGCTCGGAAGCTTCTCTGCTCGTGGGTCTCAAATCGGGTCAGGGTTTGGACTTAAATCTACCCACCCACCCAGATACAAGTGATCTTTCCCACATTAGACAAGAGCCCCAAGAGACAGTACATCACTTCTGGGCCAGATTCCTCCTTGTAATGAACAAGGTTAAGGACTGTCGCGAGAAAGACGCTATCTCATTCTTTTGCAAAAATTGCACGGACAAGGGAATCCTCAACGCCATAAGTCATCGTGACATAGTACACTTTGCTAACTTGGCGGCCATAGTACAGAAGTACCGTGCGATGGAAAGCGCCTGGAAAACCCAAACAAAATTCTGGGATCCTCCGGCTCTCACTAAAACCCCTATCCAAACTAAGAGGGTGCACTCTCACAAGTCACCTGATACAACCTCGAAGAAACCAAAGCCTACTACAGGGCGTGGAACCGTACTGGAGAGATGGCTCAATGGGCCATGCAAAATTCACACCGCACCAGATACCATACCAACACATAGCCTTAGAGCATGTTGGATACTACGGCAGGTGGCTAAGAGCGGCGAGGATCTCCTCGTCAACCTTACCGCAGAGCAACATCCCGCCGACAGCAACAATACAATACTGACAATCTTTGAGATGTTCACCTCAAATAACAGGCGCAAGCGCGCACTCCGCAGCCTCGCCGAAGTCTGCCATGTCGCAGCAATAAATCCATGGAACGACACAACTATAACATTCAATGCCAGTGACGAACCTCAATTCCGAACAGTTTGGGCACCAGCCGCTCTGGTCCTTAGTCCAATCATGGATGGCTTCCGGCTTACTAAAGTACTCATGGATGACGGCAGCGGAATAAACCTCATCTACGAGGAAACCCTTCACAAGATGGAAATAAACAAAAGCCACATTGAGCAAAGCAGCACGACCTTCAGGGCAATCATCCCTAGCCGGGAGGCACGATGTGCGGGAAAAATCACACTAGATGTGGTATTTGACACGCCGGAGAATTATAGGTCTGAGGAAATCACATTCCAAGTGGCCCCGTTCAGCAGCAGATACCACGCCCTTTTAGGGCGGGACGCATTCACGAGCATTCGAGCTATACCCCATTATGGGTACAAGAAGCTCAAAATGCCCGGGCCCAATGGAATCATCACTCTAGCTAGTGATCCGGACGTAGCACTCCGCGCTGAAAATAAAACCATTGCACTGTCCCTTGAGGCATTATCCGAAGCCCTCACGGCCGAAGAACTAACCATGCTGCACTCCACAGTGGACAGGGACGATGTGATACTCGACAAACGACTCAAGTCCACCTCTTTCAAACCAGCGGACGAAATAGCCAAATTCCAGGTCCACCCAACGGACCCCACAAAAACAACATCCATTGGGGCACAGCTGGACCCCACAGTAGACGCCGCACTGCGAGAGTTCTTGCACGAGAATTGACACATCTTTGCCTGGCATCCTTCAGACATGCCGGGCATCCCACGCAGGTTGGCCGAATACAGCCTAAATATACTGAAGGGATACAAGCCGGTCAAGCAGACTCTTCGGCGCTTCTTAGAGCCTAAGCGACAAGCCATGGGAGAAGAGCTAGCCAAGCTACTAGAGGCCGGATTCATTAGAGAAATAAAACATCCGGATTGGCTAGCAAACCTGGTAATGGTACGAAAGAAGGACAAATCCTGGCGCCTATGTGTCGACTTCAAGGACATCAATAAGGCTTGCCCTAAGGATCCCTTCCCCCTCCCCTGCATTGATCAAATCATCGACGCTACCGCATGACACGACTCATTGTGTTTCCTCGACACATACTATCAAATCAAGATGGCGGAGTCCGACCAAGCCGCGACGGCATTCATCACGCCATACGGCCCCTTATGTTTCAACACCATGCCTTTCGGTCTCAAAAATGCTGGCGCAACCTATCAACGCATGATTCAGACATGCCTGGAGAAACAAATCGGTAAAACAGTGGAGGCATACATAGACGACATGGTCATCAAAACAAGACACATCGAATCTTTAATAGATGACTTGAGGCTTACGTTCGACAACCTCCAAACCTATGACATCAAGCTCAACCCGGAAAAATGTGTTTTCGGCGTACCTGCCGGAAAGCTGCTAGGCTTCATCATTTCCAATAGAGGAGTTGAAGCAAATTCGGCAAAAATCCGAGCTCTGTCATAGTTGGCTACCCCAACAGACCTCAAGCATATCCAGAAATTAACTGGATGTGTGGCTGCCTTAAGCCGCTCTATCTCCCAATTGGGAGAAAAGGCACTACCTGTTTATCGCCTTCTTCGATGCACCGACCACTTCGAGTGGATGGATGCGGCCACGGTCGGACTGGAAGAAATAAAGACCCTTTTGGCCAGCAACCCAACCCTGGCCACGCCAAATATTGGCGAACCCATGCTATTATATATAGCTGCAACACATGAGGTTGTAAACACAGTGCTCGTCATCGAACGAGAAACGAACGGACATAATTTCCCGCTTCAAAAGCCGGTATACTACGTATCCACTGTCCTCACTCCATGCAAGTCCTGGTACCCACATTAACAAAAGATAGCATACGCGGTCTTCATGGCATCCCGGAAACTATGACACTACTTTCAAGAGTGCTCAATCACGGTGTCCACCGAAGTACCACTCAATGATATAATAAATAACCGCGATGCCACGGGCCGGATTGCTAAATGGGCTATCGAGCTCCTCCCATTCTGCATAACATACAAACCAAGGCGAGCCATTAAGTCGCAAGTATTGGCTGACTTCGTCGCAGAATGGACAGAAGCCGAACTCCCTAAAGAGTACGGTGCATACTCCAATTGGATCATGCACTTCGACGGCTCTAAGATGCTGGCCGGATTGGGAGCGGGTGTTGTCTTGACATCCCCCACCGGAGACACGGTCCAATACGTACTCCAAATACTATACACAGACTCCAACAATGCAGCCGAATACGAGGCTTTGTTGCATGGTCTTCGGATGGCAGTCTTCATGGGCATCCAACGCCTAGAAGTGCGAGGGGATTCGAACCTCGCAATATCTCAGATAAATGGAGACTTTGATGCCAAGGATCCGAAAATGGCAGCCTACCATAATGCCGTCCTCAAGATGTCAGCTTGGTTCGAGGGGCTCGAATTCCATCATGTGGTTCGAGAAAACAATCAAGCGGAAGATATCCTTGCCCGCATCGGCGCCAAGCGCGACCCCGTCCCACCTAATATCTTCTTGGAAAGGTTGTTCAAGCCATCCGTGGTGTGGCAAGGGGAGACCTGCAATACTAGTCCGGACCTGACCACAACCCTAGATACCGAGCATACTGACATAATCGGAGGCTCCACCACCGAAATAACACCCTTAGCCCACGTAATCATGGCTGTCATTGCCTCGTGGACCGAACCCTTCTTAGCCTACTTAAACAGGCAAGAGCTCCCCGAGGACCAAAATGAGGCACGTTGCATTGTGCGGTGCTCCAAAGCCTATAAAGTCCACGAGGGAGAGCTTTATAAGAAAAGCGCCACCGGAGTGCTCCAAAGATGCATCTCCGGAGAGGAAGGGCGGCAACTCTTGGACGAAATCCATGCCGGACTCAGCGGCCACCACGCCGCAGCTCAGGCCCTTGTAAGCAAGGCCTTCCGTACAGGTTTTTACTGGCCGACAGCCCGAGCATATGCACAGGATCTCGTCCAACATGCGTCGGTTGCCAGCTTTCCGCCAATCAGAGCCATATGCCCCCTACTGCTCTCCAAACAATCCCCATAACTTGGCCCTTCGCGGTCTGGTGTCTTGATATGGTCGGACCCCTTAAAAGGGGAAGCCATAAGAAAAAATACTTATTGGTCATGGTGGACAAGTGCACCAAATGGATAGAAGCCAAACCAGTTAAATCGGCCGAATCCGGGCCAGTGATAGACTTCATATCAGGGGTTGTGCACCTTTATGGTGTCCCCCACCGCATCATCACCAACAATGGCTCAAATTTCACAGCCAATGAGGTGAAAACTTGGTGCGGCAATATGGGCATTAAGCTTGATTACGCCTCTATCTATCACCCTCAAACAAACGGTCAAGTCGAACAAGCAAATGGTCTTATTATGAGCGGAATAAAACCCAGACTGGTGCGATCCTTGAAGCAGTCAGATACGCATTGGGTCGAGGAGCTCGAGTCCGTACTATGGGGCTGTGCACCACACCGAATCACACTACGGATACACACCATTCTTTATGGTATACAGCGTAGAGGCGGTATTGGCCTGCGATATTATTCATGACTCACCTCGGGTGCGCATGTATGAAGAGAGAGAAGCTGAGCTCGATCGGCAGGACAATCTAGATACCCTGGAGGAGGAGCATGATGTAGCAAAAGCCCGTTCCGCATTCTATCAGCAGCAGGCTCGATGGTATCAAAGCAGAGAAGTACGGGCCAAAACTTATAATATTGGCGAACTCGTTCTACGCCTACCGGAGAAGAAAAAGGACAAGCTCAAGCCCAAGTGGGAGGTTCCCTTCATCATTGATAAAGTTCTCACCGGAGGAGCATGCCGCCTGCGTGATGCATCGGATAATCGATTAGAGCCGAACCCATGGAATGTGGCCAGACTCCGAAGATTCTACGCCTAAGCGCCGGACTCTGTGTTTGTCTCCTTACCTCCACCCCTTTTAAATTATATCCTCCACCCCTTTTAAATTATATCCTCTCTCTTTTTTCTCTGCTTTCTTTTTTATATAGCTCTAGAAGGCTAAAATTGTGACCAGTTTACACAATTTCGATGCGCTATGCGCGCTAATTATACATGGGGGCTTCTTATACAGAAGCTTAATATAGATATTTCCCGGGCTTCATGCCCACTACATATGTGTAACTTCTCCATATGTGCCTTTTTTCGCCATTATATGCATCGATATGACTTAAGTTTTGGCCAAGATGGGTTGCCTGGCTCTTGTGTTTGTCCCCTACGTTCCCGATAATTTGGCTAGGGCATAAGGGGAGCACCTTTGCGATTGGTACTGCCGGGTCAGTCGGATGTGTACCTCAGACTGGGTGAAGCCGAAAGCTAGCGTTCTTAAGGGAATATTCGGTCTGTAACAAAAGATGTTTTTTACCTATTACAATATAAATCCCCAGATGTTTTGTATCCTGCATCTCTGTTCGTAGTCCGGACATGCACATTAATGCATGCATACCCAGGAAAAGGAACCCTTAACGGAACTATTCTCTCTGGAAGATGTTTCTTACTATCCATGTAATATAACATAACTAGTTGGGTACTTGTCTGTTCAAGCACTTATGACCCCTACGCCTGGTTTCCACGCGTACCCCGGTTTACATAACTGAGCGGGTATTCGGATACACTTCGGACTATCGGGTCCGGAGGCTGAAGCAAAAAGATCCGCCAAGACAAATGATTTACAATCCGGCTAGGGACTACATACGTCCACTAAAGTACATAGTCACTTGGACTGGCTAAATTCTTCTTCTATACCATCCAACAGGCTGTCTAGCCTACAAACCTGTTGGGAATACTTTGCGGCTAATCCTACCAAACTAACGGGAATTTCCTTCCCATCTGACCCTACAGGACCGATCAGGGCCATTTGATTCGGATCCACCTTGGTGTACCGCGTCTTTACCATGGCCCAGGCTTCCCTCGCACCTTGTCGGCAGGCCGATATCTTCCATAGCTGGAAGCGCCGCCGCGCTCCCTTGAGCAGCTCTAAAAGCTCTCCCATGCTTCTTGGCTAGGAGGCGGACGGCCACAAGGCCTGGGCAATACTCTGCATCACCTGCCGAACTCGTTCATGCAGTTGTGAAAGTTCTTGCAGAAGATCGCCTGCGGATCCGGGTATCTCCTCTTCAGGACGGCCTGCCAGCGTACCTACAGACATAACTCTATTAACTTGTTTCTTTGCCGAACTATACAAAGGTTCGCTTAGGCACTTACTATAAATGCCGCGTCGAAGGCTCTTATTCTCCTTCACGGAGTCAACAAGCTGGGCCCAAACATCTTTTAATTCGATGCCCAGTCGGGTATTGGCATCTTGGAGATCGTTTTTCTCTTGCCTAACCCGTGTAAGCACACACGCGCCAGCCTCTTGCTGTCGTCGAGCTTGTGGCTCATCCTCTCGTACGATCTCCGGATTCTCTCCGGGATTGTCTGCAGAATCTATTGTTAGATTTGTCAAACATGCAGAATATTAACTGGTATACGTACTTACATTCTCTTTGATCGAGACAAGTATTACTAGAGGAGGCCTTCTTGGATTTCTCTATTTTGGCAACTGCGGCCCTTAGCTGGGCCTTGCATTCCTCTAGCTCTTGAGATAAATGGGTATTCTTCTCTGCAAGAACCTATGGATACAATGATCCTTAAATCAGTTGTGCCAACTGTTTCAAGTCTCAGGGGCTACTGATATACATACTTATCAAATTTTCTTACCTATATATCCTTTACATACTAGTCCGTGGCTCTGGCGAGTCCATATTGAGCAGCTCAGATGTACGCGTCCCCTGAGTTGAAGGCATTAAACGCCTCTTCGGAGAAATTAACATCGCGGAGTACGGCCCGTAGGTGCCGGTGATTCATGGCGCTCTCCACTTCGGAATTCGTAGCGGAAATTCTATCCGCGTCCCCTGTAGGGGGATTATTTGGTGTTGTCCCCACGTTAGCCTCCACCCTTGAGGCCCGTTCTGGTATCTGGCTAGTGGAGGCATGGTTCGCAGGGTCTTTGGACATAGTCCGGTGACTACTCTTTCTGCCAGGACACAATGGGCACTATTACATTTCAAAGACGATAATCCCGAAGTAGGTTTTCTATTATACCTCTGCGACGGCGTCTCAATCCTAACCGCCTTCCTCTTAAGCCTGCCTGGCTTGGGTGCCCTTTGCTGATGAGCCCCTGTGGGCTCGGCAAGGCGCCCCGGTAGCTGTTTCTATAAAGTAGAATATATATGTGCATGGGGTAAGGCATAAAGAAGGAATCCTTCTCGGAAGTTAGGACTCCGGTTTTACTTACATTCGATGCAGGGAGCAGTCCGGGATAGGCGGTGATGATGGCCACCAAGGTGCCGTCACGGCTTGCCTGGTAAAATGTCCCGTCGACAAGCTCCACAGATATGTCCAGATCTTCTTCAAGTCCAGGGTCGAGGGCCCGGTCAGGGTACTCTGGCTGTGGAGATGGGCTGTGAATCTCCCTCACGGCCTTTTGTAGTTCCTGCTAGGAATTGGCAAGGTGAGTATTTATGATAAAAAGTACGGGAGTGAATGGAGTTGAGTAAAGCATAGCAGCTCACCCAGCTCGGGGGGTTGTACATAGAAAATCCATCCCGTGGCTTAATACGGAGAAACTCCTCTTCTTCTCCCTTGTACAAGTCAGACAGTATTTTCGCCAGAGCAGTGGCGGAGTCCGGACCTTTACGACCGCAGTGGGTGGCGTCTTCTTCTCCATTGAAGTGCCACATGGGCTTCCCCCGATATTGAAGTGGCTGCACCCCCGCATTATGCATATTGACATAACTTCGATTATTGTCAATCCTGATTTGGCCAGCGTTTTTATCCTGCCCATCAGGTAAAGGACCTCTCTGTTATCTTCCTCCTGGGAGCTCCGAGGGCGCCAGCTGTGGTGTTTCTTCAGCGGGGTATTAGCAAACTCAGGAAGGCCCATCCGAATTGGGTCCGGAAGGGGGACGTCCTCTACATAAAACCACTCCGAAGGCCAGTCTTTGGATGACTTCTTTGGAGTGCCGGACAAGTATCCGGTCTTGGCACGCGCCATATTTCGGCTCCGCCCACTTGGTATATTGATCCCTCCTGATTATGGGGGACAAGGCAGAATAGCCTCTTCCATAGGTCGAAATGAGCCTCGCAGCCCAGAAATAGCTTGCAAAGGGCGACGTAACCTACGATGTGCAGTACGGAGGCAGGGGTGAAGTTATGAAGCTGGAGGCCATAGAACTCCAGGAGCCCGCGGAGGAATGAGTGGACTGGAAACCCGAGTCCCCTCAGCAAATAAGGGACAAGGCATACCCGCTCCCCCTTGGATGGGTTGGGAAAGCTCTCTGCTTGCTCCCCGCTATTATAGGTGGCTAGTCCGGCTCGAACGGGGACCATGTATGCAGGCGGGAGAAACCCCTTGGTCTGCAACTCTACTAATTGGCTATGGGGAACTGAACACTTCTCCCAATCACCTGGCTTAGTGCTACAGGAGCAAGAGGAGGATCTACGACGGCCGGCAATTATGGGATGGTTTCTTCCTGGCGCGCTCTGATGAAATGCTTGCTGGGGAGGATGGTGTAATTTGGATCTGAGGATCCCCGTTTCTCTAAATAGATGATTTACTTACATGGTTAGGGTGGCAAATGTAAAAATGCACCGACTTCTCACATTCACTCGACACGTGGAAATGATCATTATTAAAGCACAGAAGCCGAGGAGTACAACATTAATGGGAAGCCGGACACTACTTGCTACAACAGGTACTCTGGATTTGGAGGAGAACCCGCCTTGTAATGCCGAAGACAATTTGCGCGCCGCACTCATCGTCATTGAAGCCTGGTTCAGGGGCTACTAAGGGAGTCCTAGATTAGGGGGTCCTCGGACAGCTGGACTATATACTTTGGTCGGACTATTGGACTATGAAGATACAAGATTGAAGACTTCGTCCCGTGTCCAGATGGGACTCTCCTTTGCAAGGCAAGCTTGGCGATTCGGATGTGTCGATCTTCTTCTATGTAACCGACTCTGTGTAACCCTAGCCCCCTCCGGTGTCTATATAAACTGGAGGGTTTAGTCCGTAGGACAACAACAATCATAATCATAGGCTAGCTTCTAGGGTTTAGCCTCTACGATCTCGTGGTAGATAAACTATTGTAATACTCATATCATCAAGATCAAACAAGCAGGAAGTAGGGTATGACCTCCATCGAGAGGGCCCAAACTTGGGTATACATCATGTCCCCCGCCTCCTGTTACCATTGGCCTTAGACACACAGTTCAGGACCCCCTACCCGAGATCCGCCGGTTTTGACACCGACAATCGGTCCCACTGAGATGATCATATCGGTCCCATTGAAAAGCCTAACGTTCATATTTTTACCTAAATCGGTGTGTTCGAGTTTCATCATTCAGTCTCACCGAGTTTGGCAATCTGTGTGTAACGGTTAGATTTTGTGTGGAGGCTATATATACCCCTCCACCCATTCTTCATCCGTGGAGAGAGCCATCAGAATGTGCCTACACTTCCAGCATTCATTTTCTGAGAGAGAACCACCTACTCATGTGTTGAGACCAAGACATTCCATTCCAACCACAAGAATCTTGATCTCTAGCCTTTCCCAAGGTCCTTTCCACTCAAATCATCTTTCCACCATAGCCAAATCTCTGAGACAGAGTTGAGTGTTGGGGAGACTATCATTTGAAGCACAAGAGCAAGGAGTTCATCATCAACACACCATCTATTACCTTTTAGAGAGTGGTGTCTCCTAGATTGGTTAGGTGTCACTTGGGAGCCTCCATCAAGATTGTGGAGTTGAACCAAGGAGTTTGTAAGGGCAAGGAGATCGCCTACTTTGTGAAGATCTACCCAAGAGAGGCAAGTCCTTCATGGGCGATGGCCATGGTGGGATAGACAAGGTTGCTTCTTCGTGGACCCTTCGTGGGTGGATCCCTCCATGGACTCTCGCAGCCGTTACCCTTCGTGCGTTGAAGTCTCCATCAACGTGGATGTACGATAGCACCACCTATCGGAACCACGCCAAAAATCAACATTGTGCTTGCTCCCTCCAAACTCCTCCCCTTTACCTTCATATGCAATGATTTACATTTCGCTGCTATACTCTTAGAATTGCATGTGTAGGTTGATTGCTTGACTAGTGCTAAGTTGCTAAAATCTGCCAAGAATTAAAATTGGGAAAAGGTTAGGTTTTTATTTGGTCAAGTAGTCTAATCACCCCCTCTAGACATACTTTCGATCCTACAAGTGGTATCAGAGCTTTGGTCTCCATTTGCCTTGATTTCCATAGCTTTGGTGATCATAGCCTTGGTTTCACAACCTAGGAGAGTATGATGTCTAGAGAGGGAAATTACCATCGTAGAGGTCCTTACTTTGATGGTACTAATTTTGCTAGTTGTAAACATAAGACAAAACTGCATATTCTTGGACATAACCCTGCCCTTTGGGCTATTGTGTGTATTTGTTTGCAAGGTGAATTCTTTGATGGGAGAGAGCCGAATCGTGAAGCTACCGCAGAAGAATTGAAGATGTTTCAATACAACGCTCAAGCTTGCGATATCCTCTTCAACAGATTGTGCCCCGAAGAATTCAACAAAATCAGCCATCTTGAGAATGCAAAGGAAATTTGGGATACTTTGATTGATATGCATGAAGGTACCGACTCCGTCAAGGAATCCAAGTTGGATGTGCTTCAAAGTTAACTTGACAAGTTCAAAATGAAGGATGGTGAAGGTGTCGCTGAAATGTACTCTAGGCTTGCTCTCATCACAAATGACATTGCCGGCTTAGGAAGTGAAGAGATGACCGACAAATTCATCATCAAGAAGATATTGAGAGCCTTGGATGGAAAATATGATACCGTGTGCACTTTCATCCAAATGATGCCAAACTACAAAGATCTCAAGCCAACCAAAGTAATTGGAAGGATTGTTGCTCATGAGATGTCACTCAAGGATAAAGAAGAGCTTCACAACAAGTCTAGTGGTGCTTACAAAGCCTCATATGATGCTCCTACATCATCAAATGAGAAACAAGCCTTCAATGAAGAATTGAGCCTAATGGTGAAGAACTTCAACAAATTCTACAAGAGTAGAATCAAAGAAAGAAGTTCCAAGTCAAGGTCCTACAATGACAAAAGATCTTCTAGTCGTGAGCGAAATTGCTACAATTGTGGAAGACCCGGACACTACTCCAATGAGTGTACGGTTCCCTACAAAAGAAGAGAAGACTCACCTAAAAGGAGAAGCAAAAGGGAAGAATCTCCTCCAAGGGAGAGAAGGAGTAGAGATGATCGCTATGAGCGAAGAACCTCTCGAAGAAGCAAGGATTCAGAAAGGAAGGACAAGTCATCAAGGAGCTATAGAAAACAAAGACATCAAGCTGATGTTGGTGAATGGATATCCGGCTCTGACTCCGACCACCACTCCTTGAGAAGTTATCACTCTGACTCCGAATATACTCAAGATGAAGGTGTTGCCGGTCTAGCACTTGTGTCAACCAACTCCTATGACATATTTGATTCACCAAATGAAGGAATTGGAAGATGCTTTATGTGTAAAGGCCCCAAGGTAACACACCCCGAGTATGTTGATTTCAATAGTGATGAAGATGATCTGCTAGGTCATGATGGTTTACTTGTTGACAACTCTAGTGATGAATACTATGATGAAAATATTATTAATCATGGTAATCAAGATGAAACAAATGAAAATGACAAGAAGGAGATTGAGCGTCTAACTAAAGAACTAAACACTCTTAAGTTAGCTCATGAAACTACTTTTGAAGATCATCGAGAACTTTTAAAAACTCATGAGAAGCTACGCTTCGAGAAGCTCAATCTTGAGCAAGAACATGGGTTCTTAAAAGCCATCAATGATGATCTTTGGAAGAAAAGATCTTCTTACATTTCCAAGCATTTACTATTGTCTACTTACATGCCACAAGTAAAATCTAGCAACAAGAACAAGAAAGATTCTTCCTGTAGTAGTGAAAATAATCATGCTAAATCCAATATTGTTGCTTCTAGTAGTTCTCTTGATTCCACTAATGACTCTCTTAGCCAAGTTACACTTGAGCAAGAAAATAGTTTATTAAAGGGAATTACAGAGAAAGGTGTTTACAAGATCCTTGCCGGAAGCAAACAAGAGGAAACTGTACGCGAGCAAGGAAGGCACCGGAAGAATCAAGGTGTTGGTTTTGAATTAAAGTTCAATGCCTACGGAGTTGAGTGGGAAGAAGATCAATACCCCAAGACGAAGTTTGTTCCTCAACAAGAGAAGTATGACCCTACTTCCTTCAAGGGAACACAAGCTCAAGATGATCTTCCACCACAAGACCACAAGCTAAAAGGCAAGGACAAGCTTCAAGAGGAGATTGATGCATTTCAAGATGCTCCAAAGGCCTTGGTCAAGTGGGTCCCAAGACTACATCAAGTTCTACTTCACCAAATACATCTACAACCCCAAGGATTCCCATCAAGATGATGTGGATCCCGAAGAAGAAGAACTAGAGAGTTCTTGAGGGTGACTCCGCCAACATACTTCACTCATATTCATTTTGGCAAGGACAAGTGCAACCAACTTCCATACCTTGCACTAGTTCAAGGAGTCACAAACCCTCTTGTTGGTAAGGCAAGGGACAAGGTAATCTAATGCTTTCATGGACATCATCATGTCTGTGCTTCACTCTATGTCTATGGATATCCTTGTTTGTTCCTTGTGGGACTAACCCATGTAGGTATTGAAAGTGCAACTCACTCCAATGGATTGCTCCAAATGATCTACATCAACATTGAGCATCCACATCTTCAACATCTTCATGAAGTCATCATCGACAAAATCCAAGGTTAGTTCATCCCTCTTAGGGGGGATATCACATCTAGGTGGAGCTTTACTCTAAGAATTGAGCTAAAGAAACTCTAATGGTGTGAACACAACAATGCTTTATGTAAAAGTGGTAACCCCACTTGTGCTTAAATGATAAGTATGACTGTAACATCCTAATTTTCAATTTGGATGTTAAACATAGATCATTCATGCATTTCATATTTTATTGCATTTTGGTTTTTATTTGGTTGAGATCCAAGAAATCTTGAGCAACTCAAGGACCCAAGGAGAGTGCTGGAGGTTTCATAAATTTTCATTGTTGAATTTATTCAAATTTGAAAAGTGGATAAATTTGATTTTAACAAATTCTTTCAAAAAAAAATTCAAAAACAATAAAAATAATGAGAGAAGATAAAATGACTTCTTCAAAATAGAGGAGAAATGTTGGAAAAGAAATTTGGAAGTCAAACTATTTTATTTGCAATTTTATTTGAATTAGAGAAAAACATGCATTTTTAAAAATTGCATTTAGTCCAGAATGTTCACATTGTCCCAAATATTAGGCAGGGATGGTGAAAATTGTTTGTGGAATTTTAAGACTTTTATTTTGTTTTATTAGGATTTTTCCTCGTGGCACTGTTTATAAAAAAATCACCTGACCGGCCCAGTAGAAGCCAGGCCAGGCCCAGCTCGCGCCGAACCGCCTCGCCGCCGGACTCTGGTGGAGTCCGGATCGGAGCCGCGCCTCGGCCGCCTCCTTCCCCAAGTCGGGCACCCCCCGTCCTTAAAACCCGCCGCCGCCACCCCCTCTCCACCCCAACCCGCAAGCCGCCGCCGCCCTCCGCCGCGGCGCCGCCGCACTTGCGCCTCGCCGCCGCCGGCCGCTGCTGCTGCTGCACCGGCAGTCGCTTGCTGTTGCCGCCGTCGCGCCGCCGCACACCG
>NC_041393.1:210656879-210737978 GCF_002162155.2 Triticum dicoccoides
GCCGCCGCTCACCGCCGCCGCCGCTGCTGCCGATTGTGCCGCACCGCCGCCGCCGCCGCCAAGCCGCCACCGCCTCTCCCCGCCGGAGCCCACCGGAGCCGCGCCGCCTCGCCGTTGACCGACGCCGCCGACCAAAGATCGGTATAAAAACCGCCCAGATCACCGGTTTATTTTTAGTTTTTTAATAGTTCAGATTAGTTAGATCGGCCTCTTTATTTTTATTAGATCGATTAATTAGTTAGCATTCACCCGTTAGAATCTGTTAACGAACAAATCCATTCGTTAGTTTCTGTTAATTGACGTTCGTCCGATTGATTTTTTTTATTTTCCTGTTTATATTCAGCCAGGGACCTATCCGCGAATAGTTTTAATGCGATTTAGACCCTGGTCTTCAAAGTAGCATAACTTTTAGCTCGTTTATCCAAATTAGGTGAAACCAACGCCTAAATCTTCATAACAATCCCCTGTTTCCAGTAAACCAACTTGAACATGATTTTGAAAATTTAAAATTTGAGTTTAGTTCAGATTAGTTTTTGATCTTGTTTTGTTTGTATCTTGAGTTTCGTAGCTCCGTTTGAGTTGATTCTTGTTGCAAATCATAGCTAATCGCATGTACCTACTGTTAAGATCTAATCCACATGAAAAATAATGTTGTTAGGTTCCGTTTTCTGTTTAGTTTAGTTGTTTGCTTGTTTCGAGTTTTATTTGGATCTTTTCTCGATTTCTTTTGTTTCGTTTGATTGATTGCTTATGTATGCTATTGTTTGTCTACGCTAGACTTTCTGAAGTGCGAAGCTTATTACTACGAATCTCTAGAGTTTTCCGATTGTCAGCAAGGCAAGTTACACTTTGATCATACTCCTCTATACCCAATTTTTTACTATGCATTAGTTTTGCCCCTCAAATATTTGCATGAGTAGGATTGGGAACATGTGGTTTGGTTGTAGTACTTAAGGTAGGAACCTAATACCTTTGATCACCCCGGGAATATACGTTATGCTCAATTATTTCTTAGCCATGCTCGTAGATAGTGATTGGATCATGATGTACATGGAAGTTGTGAGAGTTATTAATTTAGGAAAAGATTAAGGTGGCAACCTTAATACACATCCGGGTGGATTGGTTGGGGCACCTGGAGAATCCAGTGCTAGCCCGTTGGGAAATCCCGGAGTACCCGTGTGATTTTTCCTTGGTGCGCCACCCAGGCTCAAAGGGATCATATGATATTTCATGCCTAGAAACTTCCATGTACAGCCACAAGCCATTATGGGCTAAGTTGAGTATGTTGCATGAGCTCTTGAAGAGGTAGACTAGCAGATGTAGGGGAAAGTAGGTGTACTGGTCTACCTAGAGTAGAGAGTTAATGCTTCAGAAAGACTATGTCTCGATCTCCCGATCATGGATGTGGTCGAGTCTTGTGGGGAAAAGTGCGCAACCTCTGCAGAGTGTATAAACTAATCATGGTTAGCCGTGTCCCCAGTTATGGACATCTTGAGTATCTAGAAGTGTATATTATTGTTGATCTCATCACTCATTAAATTAATGAATTGGTATTAATGAAGATACTTGTTTAATGATGGGATTTGAGTTGGAGGAACCTTCTGAAATATTGGTTTAACTTTGTAGAAAATAAAATTTATTCCTTTGTTGTAGGGAAAAATTAGCTTTATGCAAAACATTAAACTTAGAGCCTCCACCAGCCAAATATGCATGTGGATATAGTTCTTGCATTCATTGCTTTATAGTGTAACTCTGCCGGCATATTCAATGTGCTGACCTACACGGCTGCAACGTCTCATGTTGCACACTTCTTAGACGATGAATAAGTGTGCCGTTGGAGTTGATGGACTCATTTACCTTTGAAGCTTCCGCGGTTATTTAGTTTAGATGGCCTTCAACCATATTATTTGTGTAACTGATACTCTTTATGAGGACCTCGATGTAATAAGTGTGTGATTGTACTCTGTTATAATTCCTCGAGTACCGTGTGTATAAGCATACCGATCCAGGGATGACACTTAAGTATGGAGACATCGGTCCATTAGGATCATGGTCGCTACAGGATGGTATCAGAGCACACGCTGACTGTAGGACGCGACCACTAGGAAAAGCCACATGATTTCTCCTATTTGCTCATTTCTAATTCTCCTCTATTATACTCTATAGATGGCGGACCCTAGGAACAAATTCACTCAGCCAGATGACGACACCCCTTTCGAACGACACTTGAAGGAAGTCACGAAGTACCTGAACATCGGACTACCAAGCTTCACTAGAACATTCTCTGCAACTTTACCAGAAGAGGAGCACTAGAGGATCAAAATTTGTGTACCTGGAAGGACGTTTGCGCCAATAGCGGAGCCCATTGATTTTACCTTGTATGCACCAAGTTGGAACTTGGGAAAAAGCATGGCAGCTCACATCACCTTTGGACGCATTTGTGAGGTGTATCACAAGGAGCTTCAAGACACCGTCTATCAGATATGTGGACACCGAGACGAGGAATGGGAGATGATTCGTACCAGGAAGGATGGATCAATTGCAACTTACATTCAGGAGATGGATGAGCACATTCGCCGATATGAGAACCAGATGTGCTCTATCATGAAGAAGACCAAGAAGCTGATGAACAAGAATATCGAGCTAGAAGAGGAACTCAAGTCGACACGTGATGGATATGAGGAAGAAATTGTTGTACTACTGGAGAAGCATGAAGACCTGGAGAAGAAGCTCGGAATACCCGCGATGAACCAGAAGCGAGAGCCTGAAGTGGAGATCTGTTCGAAGGATTACATCATCTTGGACGACACCGACACGGACAGTGATGCAAATGATGACAGTGATGATGAATATGTAGACGAAGCTGGAGTAGATATTATGGAGTCTTCCTTCGATCAAAATTTCTAAACGACCACCATGTTACTAGTAGTATTCTTCCAAGTAGTCAACATCAATCGATTTGTAATCGTAGTTTTGATCATTTGTGTGAACCTTGTTTGATATTGAATGAAGTGAATTGATTATGTCTGCCTCATGTGCATATGGGTAGTGAATCTCTCTTAGACCTTATTCTATTCTGTTTTCTCACCCCCTCTAACCCATCAGATGCCTCCGAGATGTGACCCCGGATTCGTGTTCCCACTGGAACTTACCTAGTTAATCCAGCAGCAGAATGCCTTGATGCGGATGTTAGTTCAGAACCAGAACCAGAACCAAGGCAACAACAACAACAACAACAGCCCACCCCCACCACCCCCTGTTGACAACCTAGCCTGCTTTCCGAGGTTGAATCCGCCGGTGTTCTCTAGCAGCACCGAGCCGATTGTTGCAGACGATTGGATCCGCAAGATTGGAAGAGATCTGACCACTACTGGATGCACAGATGCAGAGAGAGTGCGCTTTGCTGCGCATCAGCTTGATGGACCCGCAACATCTTGGTGGGAGAACTTCACCACCACTTATCACATTACTATAGTTACATGGGATCAGTTTCAGCAGGCTTTCCGCACCGCACATGTTTCAGTTGGAGCTATGAGTATGAAGAAGCGCGAGTTTCGCAACTTGCGCCAAGGGAGTCATACAGTGGGACAGTATGTGGATGAGTTCAGCAAGTTAGCATGCTATGCCCCAGATGATGTGGCCACAGATGCCGCAAAGCAGGAGAAGTTTCTTGAGGGACTCAATGATGAGCTAAGCATGCAGTTGATGGTGGCAACCTTCAACAACTACTAGGAGTTGGTAGACAGGGCCCTCATGATAGAAGGCAAGCAACAGCAGATTGACAATCGCAAGGGGAAATATGGACAATGGAGGTACACTTCTAGAGCTCAGCAGAAGCCCCGCTATTCCCCGTACTCGGGAGGACATACTCATAATCATGGATGACATACGCACAATGGAGGGAGTTCACACAACCATAGTGGCCCTAAAAATAGCAATGTGAATGGAGGAAGCAATAGTCAGAACCGTTCCAACCCCGCGACACCCGCCAAGAAGGATCTGAGTGACATTACTTGTTTCAAGTGCGGGAAGACCGGACACTACGCCACTGAATGTTCTGGAGCAAAGAATGGAAATGGCAGCGGAAGTTCTGGAAAGAAGCCCAACCCCTTCACCAGAGGTCAGGTGAACCATGTCAGTGTGGAGGAGATTGAGGAGCAGCCCGACGCAGTTGTCGATAAGTTTTTGATTAATGCATTTACATCACTTGTTCTTTTTGATACTGGTGCATTTCATTCATTCATAACAAGGGGATTTGTGGATAAGTATAAGTTGCCAGCCGTAGTTCTTAAGTCACCTATGTTAGTAAGTTCCCCAGGAGCGGAGTATATGGCTAGTAGGGGATGTTATCAGTTGCCAGTAACCATAGGTAGACATGTTTTCCCCACCGACCTCATTGTCCTGGAGTCACAAGGATTGGACGTGATCCTAGGCATGGATTGGTTATCCAAGTTTGCGGGAAACATCGATTGCGCCAGTAAATCAATTCTTCTCACCACCCCAGAAGCAAAGAGGATCAAGTATGTGTCTAGGCATGCACCGAGGAAGACTTAGGTGAATTCCCTTTCGGGAGTTGTTCAGGAGGAAGTACTAGTGGTGAAGGATTACCCCGATGTATTTCCGGAGGAGTTACCAGGCATGCCACTAGATCGAGATATTGAGTTCTTGATTGAGTTATTGCCAGGCACCGGACCAATATCCAAGAGACCGTGTCGGATGCCCGCGAATGATCTGGAGGAAATTAAGAAGCAGATTAAGGAGTTACTGGAGAAAGGTTATATCCAACCAAGTTCATCACCTTGGTGAGTCCCAGTGCTTCTTGTGGAGAAGAACGATGGATCTTTACGGATGGTTGTTGATTATCGTGAGGTGAATGAGGTGACGATCAAGAACAAATACCCTCTATCGATGATCAGTGATTTGTTTGACCATCTACATGGAGCAAAGGTTTTCTCCAAGATCGATCTTCCATCAGGTTATCACGAGCTGAAGAACCGGGAGCAGGATATACCTAAGACAACTTTTACTACGAGGTATCTATATGAGTATATAGTTATGTCATTTGGTTTGACTAATGCCCCTGCCTATTTCATGAGTATGATGAACTAGGTGTTCATGGAATTTTTGGACAAGTTTGTCATGGTGTTCATTGACGACATATTGGTCCACTCAAAGAATGAAGAAGAGCATAAGGAACATTTGCACTTGGTTCTCGAGAAGCTCAGGGAACATCAGTTGTATGCCAAGTTCAGCAAATGTGAGATTTGGTTGAAGGAAGTTGGATTTCTCGGACATGTTATATCCAGGGAAGAAATAGCAGTAGACCCTACCAATGTTGCTTGTGTCACTAAATGGTTGGCACCCACCTCAGTGGGAGAGATCAAAAGTTTTCTTGGACTCGCAGGTTATTACCGGAGATTCATTGAGAATTTTTCCAAGATAGCGAAGCCCATGATGGAGTTACTGAAGAAGGACACCAAGTTTAAATACATTGAGGATTGTGAGGCCAATTTTCAGGAATTGAAGAAACCTTTGGTTACAACCCAATGCTGATTCTCCCAGACATACGCAAGGATTTCCAAGTGTATTGCGAAGCTCCATGTTGAGGACTTGGAGGTGTGCTTATGCAGGACGGAAGAGTTGTTTCATATGCCTCACGACAACTTCGACCTCATGAGTTGAATTATGCTCCACATGATTTGGAGTTAGCAGCCGTAGTGCATGCGCTCAAGACATGGAGACACTTTCTCATCGATAACCGTTGTGATGTTTACACGGATCATAAGAGTTTGAAGTACATCTTCACGCAGAAGGTGTTGAACCTCAGGCAAAGGAGATGGTTGGAGCTCAAAAAAATTATGACATGAGATTGCATTATCATCCAGGAAAGGCCGATGTCGTAGCAGATGCATTGAGCCGCAAGAGTTATGTTAACATGCTCATAACCGGAGGATTACCTCAGGAGTTAGCCGATGATCTTCGAGAGCTACGCTTGGAGATAGTTCCGAGAGGTTATGTTGCAACATTGGAAATTCAGTCCACTTTGTTGGGAAAACTCATAGAAGCCCAGAAGACTAACAAGGAGATTGCTAAGATAAAGGAAAGGATGAGTAAAGGAAAGGCTAAAGGATTTCGTGAGGATGATCACGACACTTTATGGTTTGAGGATCATATCTATGTGCCTAATGACCCTGAGATCAGGAAGTTGATTCTTCACGAGGCTCATGATTCGCCTTATTCGATTCACCCATGCAACACCAAGATGTATCTGGATTTGAAGGAAAGTTTCTGGTGGACAGGAATGAAGAAGGATATTGCAGAGTATGTAGCAGTATGTGATGTATGTCAGAGAGTTAAGGCATAGCATTAGAAACCAGCAGGGTTACTTCAGCCTTTGCCAATACCCGAATGGAAGTGGGATAAACTTGGCATGGATTTTATCACTGGATTACCCAGGACCCATTCAGGCTATGACTCTATCTGGGTTGTAGTCGACCGTTTGATGAAAGTAGCCCATTTCATCCCTGTGAAGACAACTTATACGAGTGCTAAGTTGGCGAAGATATACATGACCAGGATCATGTGTCTGCATGGAGTTCTGAGGACCATCGTATTAGATAGATGAACACAGTTTACTTCATAGTTTTGGAATCAGTTGCATGAAACTTTGGGTACCAGGCTAGAGTGCAGTACAACCTTTCATCCAAAGACAGATGGACAAACCAAGAGAGTCAATCAGATCTGGAGGACATGTTGAGAGCTTGTGCGCTAGATTATGGATCTAGTTGGGATGACAATTTGCCCTATGCAGAGTTCTCCTATAAAGACAGTTATCAAGCCAGTTTGAAGATGGCCCCTTTCGAAGCTTTGTACGGAAGGAGGTGCAGGACACCATTATCATGGGATTAAGTTGGAGCAAGACAGTTGTTTGGACCAGACTTAATCAGGGATTCTGAGGAGAAGGTTAAGTTGATTCGAGACAGACTCAAGATAGCCCAGTCCAGGCAGAAGAGCTATGCCAATACTAAACGCAAGGAGGTAGCCTACGAAGTCGGAGATAGAGCATATCTTCGTGTGTCCCCACTTCAAGGAGTTAAGCGTTTTGGAGTCAAAGGGAAGATAGCACCACGATTTGTAGGACCATACATAGTTTTGGAACGCATGGGAGAAGTTGCATACAAGTTGGAATTACCCAAAAGATTGTCAGGAGTTGTCACGACCGGTTTTTCAGTTATTTATTTTACTTGTCGAATCTTTATTCTTGAATTGAGCTTTATTATTATTTTTGCTCATGATGCATTCATGCATGCATTTGTTATATCATTTGTCCGAACTGTCTTGCGAGTACTTCCAAAGTACTCATCTGGCTTGTTGATTTGGCCAGATGTTGATGAAGGCGATCTCATGGATGAAGAGTTCAATAGCGAGTCCGACGCCTAGAGGAGTCCCAGTCAGTCCCGTGCGATCCTGCTTTGGTCATTGTATCATATCCGCTTCTGCCACCCCAGAATAAATTCATCGAGCCTCACCTCGACGCTCGATGAGCTGCCAGTAGAAGTCTAATTATCCACCACCACTTTTATCTCGAGCTAGTAGCATGTCACCATACCCCTGTGCCATAACCGCCCTTATGTAAGATATTGGCGAGTTTGTAATAAATTGTTGACCAACCTCAACTCAACCCTGTAATATATTTATTGCTACTGGTCCTCTGTTTATCAAGTATTTGTCTACCAGTGAGGATGACTTTTCCTATACTGGGATCAAAAGATCAGTTTTCTTAATAAGCATTTTATTGAAAAACCGGTCATGACAGACTTGGTACCAGAGCCAGGCTGACTGTAGGAAGCCACTAGGTGCGATCGATAATCTGTTATTATCATGATAGAGTTTATTCATGTTTTTACAAATGTAGTCATTTTTCTGACAGTCAGCATAAAATTTATGATACTTTTAAAGATGGCCGGCGACGAATGTGAGTCACAGATGTTCGCCAACGTGCCTGAGGGGTTCGTCAAACTCTTCTCCTTCATCGTTCAGGTCGCGATGGGGCCATCCGTGCGCCCAGTCTTCACACTTTATGCACACAAGATCAACGACAGTCTGACTATGCACCAGGCCGCGGTGCAATTCAGGGGAGGGCATGCTGAGATACGCCGCCTCCGATTCTTGGGGAGAGCCATGCCTACAGAAAGGCATGCCATGCAGATGACTGCCCGCGAGGCGATAGCTCGTCTTCGGGATGTTCTTCCTGCAATGAAGACCCGTCGCTACCGCTACCTTCCATGCCATGTACCCTACACCTGTCACTACTCATTCTCTTGCCCCAGAGGAGAGCGAGACGAAGCCTTTGAGATGCTTGTCGAGTACCTCCGAGCCCTGGAGGCAGCATTCGACAGCATGGTGGACGACCTCGTAGCTGCTCGCATGGACTCAGTTCATGGCTGTGCTGCTAACAGGAGGGAACTCCTGCATGCCGCTCCACCGCTAACTTTTGTCTCATCCTCAGCTTCTGATTCACCTACAATTCTTGCCACTGCTCGTCGTCTGCCTACCACTGAGGAATTTAACCAGGCTATTGCACCCACTCCCGTCCGCTCTGCACCACTTGTTGCACCCACTCCCGTCCGCTCTGCACCACCTGTTGCACCCACTCCCATACGTGCTACTCCACCTATTCCGCCCACTCGTATTCGTGTCATTCCGCCTACGGCACCTGCTCCATCAGCTCAACACAACGTTTCTCGTCTGGAACCTATTAGCGAGGAGGAGGTTGAATCACCAACGTCTCTGCGTCTCACCCTCGGCAGGCCAAGGGAGATCCTCACCATCTCCGACTGAGTACGCGTAGCCGACATGCGACGCAACGACTTGTGTGATATGTTTATATGTACATAGGTTGTGAGAAGTAGCCTGTTTGCGCATCATGTAGGATCTGGAGAAGTGCACTAGTTTCAATAACATGTCAGGATTATGTACGCATATCCTGAGTGATGTAATGTATAATTATGCTCGCATGTAAGATATGTAGTAGTCCTTCTCCGCGCGCAAACGTGTATTTGGTATTTCAAGATTTTCCCTTGTGTGTGATTTTATTGACTTTTGCGACTCTCTTTCCTGTGTTATGAGTTTCACAAAATGTATCCCCAGAGTGAAAGATGTCTCGTCCTTGGACGCGCTCTATGGCAAATCAGCCAGAAGAAAATTATGGCACACCGCCAAACCACAATTTCACTCAGGGACAGACAAGTCAACAGGACAGTGAAACAACATTTACCCAAGTGTGTCGTCTGTATGAACAGAGTCAGCAACAACACCAGGAAATGATGAACCAATTCATCAATATGGGAAATCACCGTGGTCAGTATCAGCCGCAATCCAAGTTATCTGAGTTACAGAAGACGCGTCCCCCAACATTTTCGCATACTGACAAGCCTCTTGAAGCCGACGACTGGCTGACATGGAAAGAAAATTAATTATTGCACAGTGTTCAGACCAGGAAAAAGTATTGTATGCACCGCATTATCTCACAGGAGCAGCTGCATCGTGGTGGGAAAACTTCCTGCACATGCACCCCAACGAAAATGAAATCACCTGGGAAGATTTCAAAGAAGGTTTTCGTGGGGCACACATTCCTAAGAGTGTCATGAAAATCAAGAAGAGAGAATTTGATGATCTCAAGCAAAGGACCATGACAGTGTCAGAATACAACAGCCAATTCACTCTGTTGTCTCGCTACGCCAATGAAGAACGCATGACCGAGAGCAAGAAGATGGAAAATTCTTGGAAGGCCTGTCACCCGCACTTAAATGCCAACTAGTTGTGCATACCTTCCCAGATTTGAAAATACTGGTGGATAAGGCCATTACTCTGGAAAATGAACGACGTAGCCTGGAAGATTTCTACAAACGCAAGAGGGACCAGACTACTTTTGCTCGCAATCACAGAAGCAAGAAGGAATTTCAGAAGGGAGAAACACACAAAACCCCGACGAATAATTCATGCCCAATCAAGAATTTCCATGCAAGAGACAAGGAGTTCACATATCGCCCAGGCGTTACTTGTTACGCTTGTGGAGAAGAAGGGCACTATTCCAAGCAATGCCCCAAGCCAAGAAATTCAACCCCAAAGCCTAACACTGATGGCAATAATTCAGCGCCAAAGTGAAACAATTTCAACCCCAATAACAACCACCGGAAGGGTCACCTGAACCACGTGACAAAACAGGAAGCACAGAACGCCCCAGATATCGTACTCGGTACGTACCCTGTCAACACAATACCTGCCATGATTTTGTTTGATTCTGGAGCTTCTCACTCATTCATTTCGAAGAGTTTTGCTTTGCAAAATAATTTTTCGATGCTTCCCTTGGAAAAATCAATGATCATCAAGTCCCCTGGAATTAAGCAAGTGACCCAGAGTTACTGTCAAGGTGTGGTTATTGAATTTGAAGGATTGAAGTTTTACGCCAACCTTATTGTACTGGAAAGTAAAGGACTGGATGTCATCCTAGGGATGGATTGGCTAACCACCAACAAAGGTTTTATTGACTGCTTCAGCCGGACCGTGATTCTCACACACCATCACGGGAAGACAATAAAAGTTTCAACCAAAGAGAGACAAATACCTCGGCAACCGAGATTAAACAAGGTGGACGTTTCTGAGCTGAACAAGGTTCCAGTAGTGTGTGAATTTCCAGATGTATTTCCAGAAGAACTACCAGGCATGCCACCAGACAAAAAGATAGAATTCAGCATTGAGCTAGCACCCGGAACCGCTCCCATTTACAAGAAACCATACAGAATGGCACCATCCGAATTGGTAGAGTTGAAGAAACAAATAAAATAATTATTGGAGAAAGGATACATATGAGCCAGCTCCTCACCGTGGGGTTCTCCAATTTTATTTGCCAAGAAAAAGGATGGAACACTGAGATTGTGTATTGACTATCGAGCTCTTAACATGGTCACAATCAAGGACAAATACCCAATGCCCCGAATAAATGATTTATTTGATCAGCTCGCTCAGGCCAAAGTCTTCTCAAAAATTGACTTGAGATCGGGATACCACCAATTGAAGGTACGAACCAAAGATATTCCCAAGACAGCCTTCACTTCCAGATATGGACCGTATGAGTTCACAGTAATGCCATTTGGGCTAACCAACGCCCCCGCATATTTTGTTCACCTCATGAACAAAGTATTTATGAAGTATATGGACAAGTTTGTTGTGGTATTCATCGATGATATTCTGATATACTCCAAGACACCAGAAGAGCACGCCGAGCACCTCAGGATTGTACTAGGAGAACTCAGGAAACATCAACTGTACGCCAAATTCAGCAAATGTGAATTTTGGCTAAGGCAGGTGGGTTTTCTGGGCCACGTGCTAACCTAAGAAGGTATTGCAGTAGACCCAGAAAAGGTCAAGGCCATACTCGGCTGGAAACCACTAGCTAACGTAACGGACGTACGGAGTTTCTTGGGAATGGCGGGCTATTACCGAAGATTTATTGAAGGATTCTCCACCATAGCAAAGCCAATGACGCAGTTACTCAAGAAAGGCAAGAAGTTTGAATGGACGGAAGCCTGTGAGAAAAGCTTCCAAGAATTAAAAAGGAAATTAACAACGTCCCCAGTGTTAATTGTGCCAGACATACACAAGAATTTTGAGGTATATTGTGACGCATCCCGGAAAGGCCTCGGGTGCGTATTGATGCAAGAAGGAAAGGTAGTTGCGTATGTCTCCAGACAACTTCGCAAGCATGAAGAAAATTATCCCACCCATGATTTGGAATTGGCAGCAGTCATCCATGCACTCAAAGAATGGAGACACTTTCTACTTGGAAATCATTGTGAAATATACACAGACCACAAGAGTCTTAAGTATATTTTCACGCAGCCGGAACTAAATTTACGACAATGACGCTGGTTGGAGTTGTTAAAGGAATATGATGTTGGAATCCATTATCATCCCGGAAAAGCAAATGTTGTGGCAGATGCCCGGAGTCGGAATCCTAGCACGGACAACGACAATATACCAAAATTGAGGCCAGAATTTCAACAGGAATTTGCCAGGCTCAATTTAATAATGGTTACCGAAGGCAGTGTGGCAAATTTGGAAGTACAGCCTACCCTGATGGAGAAGATTAAGGAGGCTCAGCATGGACACCCCAGCATTGATGGCATAAAAGAAAAGTAAGTTTGGGCAAGGCCTCGGAATTCAACGTAGATGAGCAAGGAATATTTTGGTATGGAGAAAGAATCTGCGTACCAAATATCCAAGACCTCAAATAGCAGATTCTGTCTGAAAGCCACACCGCTCCGTATTCAATCCATCCTGGAGGGACAAAACTGTACAAGGACCTTCAGGAAAAATTTTGGTGGCACGGTATGAAGAGGGACATAGCCACATTCATTGCATGTTGTGACTCTTGTCAACACATAAAGGCCGAGCACCAGAAACCAGCCGGGCTGTTACAGCCAAACAAAATACCTGAGTGGAAGTGGGACGAGATTGTAATGGATTTCATTGTTGGACTACCACAGTCACGACATGGAAACAATGCCATATGGGTCATAGCCGACAGGTTAACCAAGGTGGCACATTTTATTCCGGTGAAGACAACTTACTCCACTCAGAGACTGGCCAGACTTTATCTTGCCCGTATCGTCTGCCTGCATGGAGTCCCAAAGACTATCATATCTGACAGAGGCACACAGTTCGTCTCTAGATTTTGGGATCACCTATAACAGGCATTGGGTACCCAACTAGCATTCAGTACCGCATACCATCCCCAGACTGATGGACAGACTGAGCGCGTAAACCAAATCCTGGAAGATATGCTGAGAGCCTGTGTCCTCACCTACGGAACCAGTTGGGAGGAGAGCTTGCCATATGTAGAGTTTGCATACAACAACAGTTATCAAGCCAGCTTGCAAATGGCACCCTTTGAAGCTCTGTATGGCAGAAGATGTCGTACCCCGCTAAATTGGTCGGAAACCGGGGACAGCCATATCTTCGGCCCAGATATGCTCAAAGAGGCTGAAGAGAAAGTTAAGACGATTAGAGACCGACTCAAGACAGCTCAAAGTCGGCAAAAGAGTTATTACGATCGAAAGCATCATGAAATCAGTTTTGAACCCGGAGAGTTTGTATACCTAAGAGTCTCTCCTATGAGGGGTCTGCAACGATTCAGGATTAAGGGAAAGCTAGCACAAAGATTCATCGGACCATTCTGTATAATGGCCCGAAGAGGCACGGTAGCCTACCAGCTAGACATACCCAGGGATTTATCCGATATCCACAACGTGTTCCACATCTCGCAGTTGAGAAAGTACGTGAGCAACCCAGAGAAGCAAGTATCACATGAAAATATTGACGTGCAACCAGACCTCACCTATCGGGAGCACCCAATAAAAATATTAGAAGAGTCTGAGAGGAGGACCCGACAGAAAACCATCAAGTTTTTCAGAGTTCAGTGGAGCAATCACACCGAGAATGAAGCAACTTGGGAGAGAGAGGATTTTCTTCGGACAGAGCACCCACACCTGTTTATGGATCAACTGAAATCTCAGGGACGAGATTTTTCCTAAGGGGGTAGGTGCTGTGACACTCCAAAATTTTTGTGGTTTTTGTTTTCAGCAAGATTCTTGCTTGGTTTAAAGAAGGTCTTTTAAACCCTTCTTAAAAACCTCTCTTGAGTTTTCCCTCTCAAAAATCTTTCTTGGATTTAGTTTCTTCAAAAAAAGAAAACCCTTTTGGTTTTGGGCTTTTATTTGGTTTTGATCCTTTCTTGATTTTACCATGCCTCCTATGGTAAAATCTTTCCAAAACCCCTACTTCCACTTTGGAACAACCCAAACATTCTGTCCAAACTAATAAAATCCATTTTTGGATTTTATTCCATTAAATTCTTTTCCCAAAATAATTCTGTCCTTTATTTGGAGCCTAGGTAGTTTGCAAAGCAAGTACCTTAATGCCTTTGATTCTTGATCTCAATTCAGCTCCTCTGGTTAGTCCTTTGCACCCACAACCTAGAACCATCTTGATCCACTCTTCTTCTTTTCAAATATTTCAAAATTTTCCCTCTGCAAGTTTGGACCAGATTTGCCAAATTTGGTGAAATTCATATTTCCACTGCTCTAAAAATTCCACCAAAATTCAGGCAACCCCTAGCTGCAATGAGAGACCACTCCACCAAAAACCAGCTCAAGGAAAAATCCCCACATGCCAAAATCATTCTGTCGAACACCTAGCATGCACTATTACTGTTCATCTTCAGTTAAATTCAGATTTCAGTGTCGTTTCTCCGTCAGAGTTTTAGTCACATGCCCACAGTGCACTTGGCACGTTGCTCACAACCTCTCCTTCTTGACCGGAGCTCCACACGCGTGCTTGGCGCGTTACTGGCGTTGGTGGCACCCTGGCCCGCCTGCGCCGGCGTGTCTTGCGGCGGCAGAACCACCGTAGCGGCCGACAGGGGGCAACCCTGCGGCATAACGCCGTTCGGCGCTGCCCAAACCTCCTGGTAGCTCCGTGTGGCCATCTCCTTGCCAGCGCGCATGCAGCACCGTCGCCGTGGCCTAGCACGCACAGAGCGCGTTCTCTGCCGCCGACGGGCCGTGCGGCCGTTCCATCGAGGACGGGCCGTAACCTCGCCCACCTTGCTGAGTTGGACACTGGGAAAGCACCAGTACTCCGTCTAGTCGATGCTCAAGCTCCTAAGCCGATCGTCCAGCCACAGCGCCGCCGTAATCACTCGCCGGACTTATCCGTTCACGGCAACCGCCTCGGGCCGGCTATAAATAGCACCCCTCGAGCTTGCTCTCGCCCTCGCACAACTCCACCACCTCTCCAGACCCCGCCTAGCCACTGGAAGAGCCTCGAGGGGCCCTTCTTCATCAACTCCGGCCACCTCGTCCGCCTCGGCCTCCACCTTGATTCACTCCGGTGAGGCCGTCTCCGGCGCCCTAACCTTGTCAGCAACCCTCTCGAGCAACTAGGAGACTAACCCCTACTCCAATTTAAACCTCGCAGCTATCTCCGACGAGGTCCACGACTGCCCGAACCACCGTCCGCCGGAGCAAGGGCCGCCGTCGACATAGTGCTCGCCGACAACCACCACCACCACACACAGACGCGGAAGGACGTGCTGATCACGAAGGTACCGTCCAATCACCCTGCCTCGCCGTGGATCGCCGCCGGCGACCACCGCATCTCTCGGGCGCCGTCACGCCCTATTTTCCTCGTTTGAAAATTCAAACCTGACGGGTGGAGCCCGCCTGTCAGCCTCTCAGTCGTTTCTTTTAAACGAACCATTTTCTGGACTTTTCTGCAAAACCCCCTGGGAGTTTTCTGTTTCATTATAGAAAGGTCCTTGGACCAAAACCCTTATATCTTTTAAACAGAAAAGTATTTTTGTTTGATTCTTTTTCTGTTCTCTTTAAATTTTTGTCTAGTATTTTATCAGATTTATTTGAGAATTTATTTGGAATATTTTTGTGCACCTTGCAGTATTTACGTTACGTGCGTATTTTTCTTATACCGTAGATTCCGGAGGAAGTGACGGAGCCGCAAACTTCACCCAGTTAGACTCCGACTACTCCGAACCAGGCAAGCATGTTTGAACTCTTGATATGATGAAGTGTTTGTTGCATGTTTGCATTTAGGAGTTGCATGGCATGGTTATGAACATTTCGTTAAATGTTATATCTCATGCACACAAGTGGAAAGTAAGTTTCAGAAAGCCATATGTTGTTAGATACATATTGGCAAGGCCATGAAATGGCATGAGGATGGGTAAGATGGCAGTGTTGTGACATGCCAGTCTTATGCCAGTCCTTTTGACATCAGTGTCATCGTGAATCAAATCACATTCCCATTCATTTCCTTCCTGTACTGCCACATGTTTTCCGCAAGGAATATGGCGTAGTAAGTTGCAACCATTTTCCTGGTACACATCAAGTAGAGAGGCCGGGATGAGGGTTCCATGGCCCTGGATTAAAGCCCGTCATCCGGTCAGGGGGCATGGGTGTTTCCGGTTGGGACCGAGAGGGGGGCACCCCTTAGAGCGCGCGTATAGAAATTTGATCCCATGCTATTCGAGGTTGTGGCCTCCCCGTCTCAAAGTTTTTCTTGGATGTTGTCTAGGATGATTCCTGGCATCGTGAGGTGGAATGGGTGTGTACTAGTTAAATGTGTTCCTTCCGAAATACCGTAAATGGAACTAGTCCTTCGTGACTACAGAAATCCGTTGGCTGTGGTCAGTGAGTACAAACTCTGCAGAGTCACAAATCCTTTAAATCATCTTGTACTTGTCCAAGTACTGTGTTCATCTTATCTTGCCAGATATCAGTCTCAGTGACAAAACTCCGGTGGAATACATGTGTGATAAATCAGGTTAAAAGATTATTCTTGTGGATAGACTAATCTTGTTATTTACATTTGTTATAAGCCCTGTCTGTGATGTCGCTCAGACGTCCGACGGTGGCATATTCGTTATTTACATTGTTATAAGCCCTCTCTGTGATGTCGCTCAGACGTCCGACGGTGGCATACTTGTTATTTACATTTGTTATAAGCCCTGTCTGCGATGTCGCTCAGACGTCCGACGGTGGCATATTTATTATTTACATTTGTTAACGCCCTTTCTGCGATGTCGCTCAGACGTCCGACTGTGGCATTTCTTTTCAAAGCCCTTTATGTGATGTCGCTCAGACGTCCGACTGTGGCATTTCTTTTAAAGCCCTTTTTGAGATGTTGCTCAGACGTCCGACTGTGGCATTTCTTTTAAAGCCCTTTATGTGATGTCGCTCAGACGTCCGACTGTGGCATTTCTTTTAAAGCCCTTTATGTGGTGTCGCTTAGACGCCCGACTGTGGCATGAATTTTATTTGTTTACCTTTTGAGGCGTCGCTCCAGACACCCGATCGGTTTTCAGTTATTTATTTTACTTGTCGAATCTTTATTCTTGAATTGAGCTTTATTATTATTTTTGCTCATGACGCATTCATGCATGCATTTGTTATATCGTTTGTCCGAACTGTCTTGCGAGTACTTTCAAAGTACTCACCTGGCTTGTTGATTTGGCCAGATGTTGATGAAGGCGATCTCATGGATGAAGAGTTCAATAGCGAGTCCGACGCCTAGAGGAGTCCCAGTCAGTCCCGTGCGATCCTGCTTTGGTCATTGTATTATATCCGCTTCCGCCACCCCAGAATAAATTCATCGAGCCTCACCTCGACGCTCGATGAGCTGCCAGTAGAAGTCTAGTTATCCACCACCACTTTTATCTCGAGCTAGTAGCATGTCACCATACCCCCGTGCCATAACCGCCCTTATGTAAGATATTGGCGAGTTTGTAATAAATTGTTGAGGAACCTCAGCTCAACCCTGTAATATACTTATTGCTACTGGTCCTCTGTTTATCAAGTATTTGTCTACCAGTGTGGATGACTTTTCCTATACTGGGATCAAAAGATCAGTTTTCTCAATAAGCATTTTATTGAAAAACCGGTCATGACAGGAGTTCACGATGTGTTTCACGTTTCCCAGTTGAAGAAGTGCCACGTAGATATGGCCGACATTCCTCTGAGAGATACAGTGCCACTGGAAGCAATTCAGTTGGATAGTGATCTGACCTATGAAGAGAAGCCAGTCAAGATTCTCGAGTTTTCCAGCCGAGTTACTCACAGTAAAGTCATCAAGTTATGCAAAGTTCAGTGGATCCACCATACCGAAGAGGAAGTCACCTGGGAGCGAGAAGAAGACCTACGCAAGGACCACCCACACCTTTTTGCTGACCAACCCGAATCTCGAGGGCGAGATTCATCTTAAGGGGTAGTTTTGTAACATCCAAATTTTTAATTTGGATGTTATACATAGATTATTCATGCATTTCATATTTTATTGAATTTTGATTTTTATTTGGTTGAGATCCAAGAAATCTTGAGCAACTCAAGGACCCAAGGAGAGAGTTGGAGGTTTCATAAATTTTCATTTTTGAATTTATTCAAATTTGAAAAGTGGATCAATTTGATTTCAACAAATTCTTTCCAATAATTTCAAAAACAATAAAAATAATGAGAGAAGATAAAATAACTTCTTCAAAGTAGAGGAGAAATGTTGGAAAATAAATTTGGAAGTCAAACTATTTTATTTGAATTTTATTTGCAATTTTATTCGGTTGCAATTTTATTTGAATTAAAGAAAAATATGCATTTTTCAAAATTGCATTTAGTCCATAAAAATGTTCACATTGTCCCAAATATTTGGCAGGCATGGTGAATTTTTTTTGGTATTTTAGGACTTCTATTTTATTTTATTAGGATTTTCCCTCACGACACTATTTTAAAAAAAGTCAACTGGGCCGGCCCAGCCGAAGCCAGGCCAGCCCCAGCTCGCGCTGAACCGCCTCGCCGTTGTAACCCTGCGGGACTCTGCTGGAGTCCGGATCGGAGCCGCGCCCCGGACGCCCCTCTCCACCCCAACCCGCAAGCCGCCGTCGCCCTCCGCCACCGCAGCCGCGCCGCCGCCGCACTTGCACCTCGCTGCCGCAGCCGCCTGCTGCTGCTGCTGCACCCGCCGCCGCTCGCTGCCATCGCTGCCGCCTCGCCGCCGTAACCCCGCCGGACTCCGGTGGAGTCCAGATCGGAGCCGCTCCCGCCACTGCGACACCCTACCCAAGTCGGCATCCCGATCCCGGGGCTTTTATAAGCCGACCGCGCCGCCCCGTTTTCGCCACCAGCCGCCGCCGCTGCCTCGAGCTCCGCAGCCACGACCGCCCGCATCTAGCGCCGCCGCTGCTGCCGCTTGCGCCAAGCCGTTGCAGCGTTAGTCGCCGCTGCCGCCAAGCCGCCTCGCCCCGCCGAAGCCCGCCGGAGCCGCGCCACTTCGCCGTTGACCGACGCCGTCGACCAAAGGCCGGTATAAAAACCGCCCGGTTCGTCGGTTTATTTTTGTTTTTTTAATTGTTCAGTTTAGTTAGGTCGACCGGTCTATTTTTATTAGATCGGTTAATTAGTGAGCGTTCACCCATTATAATCTATTAATTAATGAATTAGTTCGTTAGTTTCTATTAGCGGACGTTCGTCTGATAGCTTTTTTATTTTTCTATTTATTTTCGGCCAGGGACCTACCGCGAATAGTTTTATCGCGATTTAGCCCCTGATCTTCAACTAGCGTTACTTTTAGCTCGTTTATCCAAATTAGGTGAAACCAACGCCTAAATCTTCATAATGATACCCTCTTTCTAGTAAACCAACTTGAACTTAATTTTGACAATTTAAAATTTGAGTTTAGTTCAGATCAGTTTTTGATCTTGTTTTTTTTTGTATCTTGAGTTTCGTAGCTCCGTTTGAGTTGATCCTTTTTGCAAATTGTAGCTGATGGCATGTACCTACTGTTAAGTTCTAATCCACATCAAAATAATGCTATTAGGTTTCGTTTTCTGTTTAGTTTAGTTGTTTGCTTGTTTCGAGTTTTATTTGGATCTTTTCTTGATTTCTTTTGTTTCGTTTGATTGATTGCTTATGTATGCTATTATTTGTCTACGCTAGATTTTCCGGAGTGCGAAGGTTGTTACTATGAATCTCTAGAGTTTTCCGATGGTTAGCAAGGCAAGTTACACTTTGATCATACTCCTCTATACCTAGTTTTTACTATGCATTAGTTTTGCCCCTCAAATATTTGAGTAGGATTGGGAATATGTGGTTTGGTTGTATTACTTGAGGTAGGGACATAATACCTTTGATCACCCCGGGAATATATGTTATGCTCAATTATTGCTTAGCCATGCTCGTAGACGGGGATTGGATCATGATGTACATGGAAGTTGTGAGAGTTATTAATTTTGGAAAACATTAAGGTGGCAACTTTAATACACATCTGGGTGGATTGGTTGGGGCACCTAGAGAATCCAGTGCTAGCCTGTTGGGAAATCCCGGAGTACCCGTGTGATTTTTCCTCGGTTCGCCACCCAGGCTCAAAGGGATCATATGATATTTCATGCCTAGAAACTTCCGTGTGCAGCCACAAGCCATTATGGGCTCTGGCAAAGTTGAGTATGTTGCGTGAGCTCTTGAAGAGGTAGACTAGCAGATGTAGGGGAAAGTAGGTGTACCGGTTTACCCAGAGTAGAGAGTTAATGCTTCAGAAAGACCATGCCTGGATCTTCAGATCATGGATGCGGTCGAGTCTTGTGGGGAAAAGTGTGCAACCTCTGCAGAGTGTATAAACTAATCATGGTTAGCCATGTCCCTGATTATGGACATCTTGAGTATCTAGAAGTGGATATTATTGTTGATCTCATCACTCTTTAAATTAATGAATTGGGATTAATGAAGATACTTGTTTAATGATAGGATTTGAGTTGGAGGAACCTTCTCAAATATTGGTTTAACTTTGTAGTAAATAAAATTTATTCCTTTGTTGTAGGAAAAAATAGCTTTATGCAACACATTAAACTTAGAGCCTCCACCAGCCAAATATGCATGTAGATATAGCTCTTGCATTCATTGCTTTACAGTGTAACTCTGTCAGCATATTCAATGTGCTGACTTACACGGCTGCAACGTCTCATGTTGCAGACTTCTCAAACGACGAATAATGTGTGATAGGTCGTTGTCATGCACTCACCTATGTCGTTGGAGTTGATGGACTCATTTACCTTCGAAGCTTCCGCAGTTATTTAGTTTAGAATGCCTTCAGCCATATTATTTGTGTAACAGATACTCTTTATGAGGACCTCGATGTAATAAGTGTGTGATTGAACTCGGTTATAATTCCTCGAGTACTGTGTGTGTCACCATACCGATCCAGGGATGACACTTAAGCATAGAGACTTCGGTCCATTAGGATCGTGGTCGCTACAATGACCTATGATCAAATGTTCTCATTTGACTCCTAAGTCAATATACTCATATGTAGATGACCTAGTCATCGCCAATTGTATGATAGATGCTAGAGTGATTGTGCATGCTTTGCCACATATTTCATTTGCCATTTTATTATGTGAGCATGTTGAATGCATACTTTTCTCATTCTAGGACATCCATTTGTTGCTTTAATTGTTTGGCTCTTCTTATTTTTGCCAAATGGATGGACAAGAATGCCTAAGAACTTCCTCTAGCTATCTATGCTTTTCTCGTCTCAAACTCTATTCATGCCAAATCACAAAGTTTGAACAAGTCAAATTCGAACCCTCTGTGTGAGGAGCACTCAGAGCTACCAATTAGTCATAGACTTAAACTTCCAAAACCTCGCTGTGCATTTTGGTCTGACCGACTCATCCTTTTCGGTCATACCGAGTTCACTGAGTTGATCTAGGTTTTCAATCTCGGTGCAACCGATTAGAACTTTTCAGTCACACCAAGTTGCCGTAACCGCTTGCGATTCTGCATCTCGATGCCACCGAGTTGTTCCACTCAGTCACACCGACAGTGTCAGGATATATATACCAATGGGTCAAATTATGGAAATTACTCCGAAACCTATTCGCCCGCGCGTGTACCGCTCTGCCAACTCGGGTCTCTAGATCGCCCTCTTGTCACCAGCGACCTCCCGCCGCTGGTCTCCATTGGTGTCAACGGAAATCTTCACCTTCGTTGTCGCTGTAGCGACCTCATCACCAAGTTAGGGTATGAGTTCGACACTTTGTGCAATCTTTTACCTCTAATTCTTAGCACAAAGACACATGTTTCTTACCAAGTATGAGATCAATCTATCCAGAGAAAACTTCCATTAGATTAGTTTTGATTTGAAAATTTAGGGTTAAGTTTCCGCCGAATCTATCCAGAGAAAACTTCCATTAGATTAGCCTTCACGGTATTGAAAGATAAGTTGACACATGCTCCTTTACTCCAACTTCCTGATTTTAGTAAGACTTTTGAGCTTGAATGTGATGCTAGTGGAATTGGATTAGGAGGTGTGTTATTACAAGATGGCAAACCTGTTGCATACTTTGCTGAAAAATTGAGTGGGCCTAGTCTGAATTATTCTAGTTATGATAAAGAATTATATGCTCTTGTTCGGACTTTAGAAACATGGCAACATTATTTATGGCCCAAAGAATTTTTTGTACATTCTGATCATGAATCTTTAAAACATATTAGAAGTCAAGCTAAACTGAATCGTAGACATGCTAAATGGGTTGAATTCATTGAGACTTTCCCTTATGTCATTAAACACAAGAAGGGAAAAGAAAATGTTATTGCTGATGCATTGTCTCGTCGCTATACTATGCTTTCACAACTTGACTTCAAAATATTTGGTTTGGAGACCATCAAAGATCAATATGTGCATGGTGCTAATTTTAAAGATGTAATGCAGAATTGTAAAGAAGGAAGAATGTGGAACAAGTTCGTCGTTAACGATGGATTTGTGTTTCGTGCTAACAAGCTATGCATTCCAGCTAGCTCCGTTTGTCTTTTGTTGTTGCAGGAGGCGCATGGAGGAGGATTAATGGGACACTTTGGCGTGAAGAAGACGAAGGACGTACTTGCTACACACTTCTTTTGGCCAAAGATGAGACGGGATGTTGAGCGTTTTATTGCTCGCTGCACTACATGTCAAAAAGCTAAGTCACGACTCAATCCTCATGGTTTATATATGCCTTTGCCTGTACCTAGTGTTCCTTGGGAGGATATATCTATGGACTTTGTTTTAGGTTTACCTCGAACAAAGAAGGGGAGGGATAGCATATTTGTTGTCGTGGATAGATTCTCGAAAATGGCACACTTTATACCATGTCATAAAAGCGATGATGCTGTTAATGTTGCTGATTTGTTCTTTTGTGAAATTATTCGCTTGCATGGTGTGCTAAATACTATTGTTTCAGATTGTGATACTAAATTTCTTAGCCACTTTTGGAGATGTTTATGGGCTAAGTTGGGGACTAAACTACTTTTTAGTACTACTTGTCACCCCCAAACTGATGGACAAACTGAAGTAGTCAATAGAACATTGTCTACTATGCTTAGGGCTGTTTTGAAGAATAATAAGAAAATGTGGGAGGAATGTTTGCCTCATATTGAATTTGCTTATAATCGTTCATTGCATTCTACTACTAAGATGTGCCCTTTTGAAGTTGTGTATGGTTTCCTACCTCGTGCACCTATTGATTTGTTGCCTCTTCCATCTTCGGAGAAGGTTAATTTTGATGCTAAACAACATGCTAAATTGATTTTAAAAATGCATGAGTTAACTAAGGAAAACATTGAGCGTATGAATGCTAAATATAAACTTGCTGGAGATAAGGGTAGAAAACATGTTGTGTTTGCACCTGGAGATCTTGTTTGGTTACATTTGCGTAAGGATAGATTTCCTGATTTGCGCAAATCAAAGCTAATGCCACGTGCTGATGGTCCCTTTAAGGTGTTAGAGAAAATAAATGATAATGCATATAAACTTGAGCTGCCTGCAGATTTTGGGGTTAGTCCCACCTTTAACATTGCAGATTTGAAGCCTTATTTGGGTGAGGAAGATGAACTTCCGTCGAGGACGACTTCATTTCAAGAAGGGGAGGATGATGAGGACATCAATACCATTGTTACACCCACAGCCCCTGCTGCTATACATACTGGACCAATTACTAGAGCTCGTGCACGCCAACTAAATTACCAGGTACTTTCGTTTCTTGGTAATGTTTCTAATGTTCATGAGAATATGATGCTGCCTAAATTGGATACATTTGTTTTGCTTAAAAATGAAGGGCCTAGCTTGGAGAAGGATGAACATTGGAGCAAGAAAAAGCATGGAGATGATGGCATGCGCAAGGGGAACAAGAACGGAGTTACGAGTGATGATTTCAGGTCTTTGAAGCCACCATAACGAGTGCATGAAGCCTTGGACGAAATATACAAGATGCCACTTCATAAATTTCGTCCAGAGGCTATTATAGGTGCTGCGTCACCTTTTTATTGGGCCAGGCCCATGTAATTTCGAAATACATTAGTATAGGCTATTTTTAGAGTCCGTATGTGTGGGGAAACAAGAGATAGGGTTGATTTCGGACCCCTCCACCAAGGGCCACGAAATTCCCCCTCTCTTCCTCCATATATACAGCCCTTAGGGCACTGTTTAGACTTCGGGTTTTGTTTAGATTAAAGTTCGCCATAGCTGCAACTTCGCGTACTTCGTTTGTGTTCAACGACTAGACAAAGGCGTCACAGAACCCCACCTTGATCAATAAAGCTTTCATCTTATATTCGCAATATCCAGATTGCAATCTCAGTTGCTTGCTCATTCTTCGATTGCTTGCAGGAAACAGACCCTCGTGGTCAGGTTGATCGTGCTCCGACGTAGTCAATAACCTCTCGGAGTTGGTTTAGCGATTGCTAAGGCGCGACGTCCTCGCAGGTTCGTAGTCGGATCGTCAAAGTCGACTTCCACCAAAGCGAAATCCATCATCTCATCGAAAGATCGGGACACCCCGCCTCTATCACCATCATCATCTTGTGCTTGTGATCTCCATCTCCGAAGCACCTCCATGATCACCATCGTCACCAGCGCGACACCTTGATCTCCATTGTAGCATCATTGTCGTTTACACCGTCTATTGCTTCTACGACTATCGCTACCGCTTAGTGATAAAGTAAAGCAATTACAGGGCATTTGCATTTCATACAATAAAGCGACAACCATATGGCTCCTGCCAGTTGCCGATAACTTCGGTGACAAAACATGATCATCTCATACAATAAAATATAGCATCACATCTTGACCATATCACATCACAACATGCCCTGCAAAAACAAGTTAGACGTCCTCTACTTTGTTGTTGCAAGTTTTACGTGGCTGCTACAGGCTTAGCAAGAACCGTTCTTACCTACGCATCAAAACCACAACGATAGTTTGACAAGTTGGTGCTGTTTTAACCTTCGCAAGGACCGGGCGTAGCCACACTCGGTTCAACTAAAGTGAGAGAGACAGACACCCGCCAGTCACCTTTAAGCACGAATGCTCGTAACGGTGAAACCAGTCTCGCGTAAGCGTACGCGTAATGTCGGTCCGGGCCGCTTCATCTCACAATACCGCTGAACCAAAGTATGACATGCTGGTAAGCAGTATGACTTATATCGCCCACAACTCACTTGTGTTCTACTCGTGCATATGACATCTACGCATAAAACCTGGCTCTGATGCCACTGTTGGGGAACGTAGTAATTTCAAAAAAATTTCTACGCACACGCAAGATCATGGTGATGCATAGCAACAAGAGGGGAGAGTGTGTCCACGTACCCTCGTAGACCGAAAGTGGAAGCATTAGAACAACGCGGTTGATGTAGTCGTACGTCTTCACGGCCCAACCGATCAAGCACCGAAACTACGGCACCTCCGAGTTCTTGCACACGTTCAGCTCGATGACGTCCCTTGAACTCCGATCCAGCCGAGTGTCGAGGGAGAGTTCCGTCAGCACGACGGCGTGGTGACGATCTTGATGTTCTACCGTCGCAGGGCTTCGCCTAAGCACCGCTACGATATTATCGAGGTGGACTATGGTGGAGGGGGGCACCGCACACGGCTAAGAGATCCAAGGGATCAATTGTTGTTGTGCCTAGAGGTGCCCCCCTGCCCCCCGTATATAAAGGAGCCAGGGGGAGGGGGTCGGCCGGCCAGGAGGGGCGCGCCAGGAGGAGTCCTCCTCCCACCGGGAGTAGGACTCCCCCCTTCCTTGTTGGAGTAGGAGAGAAGGAAAGAGAGGGAGAGGAGGAAGGAAAAGGGGGCTGCACCCCTTGCCCAATTCGGACCAGAGGGGGGCTGCGCGCCTCCTTCCTTTCGGCCTCTCTCCTCTATTCCCGTATGGCCCAATAAGGCCCATATACTCCCTGGCGAATTCACGTAACTCTCCGTACTCCGAAAAATACCCGAATCACTCGGAACCTTTCCGAAGTCCGAATATAGTCGTCCAATATATCGATCTTTACGTCTCGACCATTTCGAGACTCCTCGTCATGTCCCTGATCTCATCCGGGACTCCTAACTCCTTCGGTACATCAAAACTCATAAACTCATAATATAACTGTCATCAAAACCTTAAGCGTGCGGACCCTACGGGTTCGAGAACTATATAGACATGACCTAGAACTGTTTCCGGTCAATAACCAATAGCGGAACCTGGATGCTCATATAGGATCCCACATATTCTACGAAGATCTTTATCGAGCAGACCGCATAACAACATACGTTGTTCCCTTTGTCATCGGTATGTTACTTGCCCGAGATTCGATCGTCGGTATCTCAATACCTAGTTCAATCTCGTTACCGGCAAGTCTCTTTACTCGTTCCGTAATACATCATCCTGCAACTAACTCATTAGTTGCAATGCTTGCAAGGCTTAAGTGATGTGTATTACCGAGAGGGCCCAGAGATACCTCTCCGACAATCGGAGTGATAAATCCTAATATCGAAATACGCCAACCCAACATGTACCTTCGGAGACACCTGTAGAGCACCTTTATAATCACCCAGTTACGTTGTGACGTTTGGTAGCACACAAAGTGTTCCTCCGGTAAACGGGAGTTGCATAATCTCATAGTCACAGGAACATGTATAAGTCATAAAGAAAGCAACAGCAACATACTAAACGATCGTGTGCTAAGCTAACGGAATGGGTCAAGTCAATCACATCATTCTCCTAATGATGTGATCCCGTTAATCAAATGAAAACTCATGTCTATGGTTAGGAAACTTAACCATCTTTGATTCACAAGCTAGTCAAGTAGATGCATACTAGTGACACTATGTTTGTCTATCTATTCACACATGTATTATGTTTCCGGTTAATACAATTCTAGCATGAATAATAAACATTTATCATGAAATAAGGAAATAAATAATAACTTTATTATTGCCTCTAGGGCATATTTCCTTCAGGCCCAGCACGGCCCATCTTCGTCAGCACGAGCTCAAGACCCTCGCGAGGGGCCAAGCCTCGCGGGGTGGACGAGAGGAAGCTTCCTCAGGCACGACCTCGTCAGGCTGGCTCGCGAGGAGGCGAAGAGATCAAGGCGGGGTACCTCACGAGGTGCCCATGATGCAAGCCATGACGACCAAGGGCGCCAGGCGGGCGCCAGCCCGCGCAGTGTCCGCCTTTCCTCTTTGGTGGAAAGGGAGCAAGCGCAGGCGAGAGCATCAAGTAAAGGCATCCATTTCGGTGCAACAAGACCAAGACCGATGCAACGACAGGAAGGAGGTCATTGTGGAGCCCAAGCCGGCGTCACCACCAGAGCCTTTGACAGGCGAGGACCAACTTTAGTCAGGATAAGTGTACTGGATGTTCCCCTTCAAAATGGCCAATTGTTGGCGCCATTCCCGCTCAATATTTGGGAAGAGGCCCAGGGCCTTTGCCTATAAATAGGACTAGCCACCCACAAGGTAGCAGGAGGATCATCATCGTGGAACCAGCAGAAAGAGCGACTAAACTCCCCCTAGCAGTTCATCGCACCAGCCAAGAATAGACCCTCGCGAGGCTGTTCTTCCTTGTATTGTTCATCATCAGCCCAAGAGGCAATCCACCACACCACAAGCTAGAGTAGGGTATTACACCACAATGGTGGCTCGAACTAGTATAAACCCTATGTCTCTTGTGTTGTTCCTTTCATAGCTTAGATCCTAGCGAGGCGGCGAGGTGCAGGTAGGTAGAGGGCGAGATCTCCGTGCGCACCCCAGTGTTCGAACCTAGAGGGTCTGCCGGAACCCGAAATCCGACATTTGGCACGCCAGGTAGGGGTGCACCAGAATCCACCTTCTGTCGCTTCGCGTCCCGTCACATCATCATCATCATGTCCGGCGACCAGGTAGGCAACCCTGATCCCTGGGCGGCCTGGCCTGCCCACGCAGAGCCGCTCGCCCCGGGCAACACCATACCCTAGGCAGCTCGTGGTCCGCAGGGCGCTGCGGGCCGCGGGCGGCGCGGATAGGCAACGACAGCTCTCACGCCGTGGCAAGCGCGGTCGGCGGCGAGGGCCTCCCACCACGCTGCGGCCACGACATTGTACACCCGACGAGAGCAGGCGAACTCGAGGGCCGTGCTCACGATGGCCCGAGAGCTACTGTAGTGCAGGCTGCTGGAAGGCGGTTGCGACGTGCTGCTAGAGCGGGTGGCAGAGCTCCTGGGCTTCGCCGCCTCGGGGGCTCACCCCTTCTGCACCCAACTCCCACCTCAGGTCCAGGGTGGCCCGCACGGAGGCTCCACGCATGCCCGTGCAGCCCCAAGCGGACTCCAAGGCCACCCCAACGCCGGCCAGGCCGTCAGCACCGGGCCAGCAGCGGCGCTGCCTCCGCCCCTGGCCAGCGAAGGACTCGCCACAACCCATGGCCCCGGCGAGCCGCCGCGCTACCACCCCAGGCGGGTGCCTCAAGCAGAACTGCATGGCACGTAGTGCGCTACAGTGCGATCTTCGGGATGGCGGCCCCAGAAGAGTACTTGCCCCACATGATGGACCAAGGGCGCGCGCATGAGGACGAACAAGGCTCACTCCTCGGCCCAAGCTGGGGGGACGAGGCACCAGAAGCAGAGCTCTTCCAGGAGCCCCGGGAAGGCCCCGTCGGCTACGCTGAAAGCAACGATTATCGGGTACCACTAATACCTCTGGAGCAGGCGTACACTAACCATGGACCGCAGGACGTATAGGTCGCCACAATGGGCGGCTGCCCCACTCCCGCAGCTTCCTACCCCTCAGGAGGAGGGCGCCGGGGGCTGCAGGAGAGGGGCCAAGATCCGGCATCACCACCACGGCGTTTGGAGCAAGGCGTCCTCAGGAGGTAGGCCCTCTGCTGGGGAGGTGCCTCAGGGCCTACCCCTGGCAGAGGACCTGTGGTCGTCAGGGGAACCGCTGGCGACCGCTCTACCCCATCGGCGGTGTCCTGGTTTCCGGTCGTCCTCGGTGGCACTAGAGTGTGGCGCACGGCGGGGCCCTCGTCTAGCGATATGAAGCAAGGCCGATACCTGTGAAGAAGCCCCAGTGCCTGTGAAGCTCGCCGCCCCGTGACACTCTTACGTAATAATGAGTGGGGCTGTACACGCCCCGGAGTCTCAGGGGTGCCGGCCTCAGGCCCTGGGGCTCCCTCCCACGCCCAGTGGCAGCACTTAGCTCCGCGCTGGTGAGAAGACGTCCAAGACTAGACTAGGTGCCGGATGCGGCCTTTTTCTGCTTTCATTGCTTTTCCCCTTGGCTGTCATTTTCCCCCGTTGGATTTAAGTTGGATTTGAGCTCGAAGATTTGCGTGTATTCGGAGAAGGGGTGTTTAGTCTCATTCGAGCAATCTCTCGCATTCTGGTTACCACTTTGCCTTAGCTGCCTCCCCTCGCGAGCCCCTCGCGAGCCGGGCCAGGCCTAGCTTGCGTGCAGCCCAGACTGCCGTCGCCGCGCCCTCTCAGGAGGTTTTCATTACAGGTTCGTTGGGCTCATTCAGGAGACGCTCGAGACACCACAGCCCTCCGCAGGCTAACTCGAGGCCCACGCGGGTCAAAGGTAAACAAGCCAGCCAGCTCGTCGCAAAGTCAGCCCCTTGGCGCAGTCGTAGGGTGAACTTGCATCTACTAATACGCTGAATGCGAGTTTTTACATGAGGGGCTCCCCCTCCCAAAATGCTCTTACGACCTTCAGGGCAAGGCCCGAACTCTATCTGCGCAGGGTAAGGAAGCAGGGACAACACGCGGTCAGTCGGATAAATCCCCCAATGCATCCTCAGGGGCACCTCCTGAATCGTCACTGGCGTCGCTCGCCTCACCATCGCTCTCCGCATCGCCATCAGCGGCGTCAGGGCCGTTCACCACGTCGCCTTCATCAGCAGCCACTACCACGCCGTCGTTATCAGAAGCGAAGGCCCTGACAAGGGCATCCACGTTGTCTTCTACCCAGTGCGCCAGGTCGCCCCGGACGGTCTGGGGTACTGGGGCGATGGCGGCGTCAAAGTCGAAGTTGGGGTCCATGTTCCGAAGGTGGCTGAAGACACGAGAAAAGGCGCGCCCGAGCAGGGCACGGCACCTCTCCTCCACCAGCCTGTTGGTCCCGACCGACCGCACCTCCAGCTGCGTCACCACGTCGGTGAAGAACTAAAGATTGCCAGCATAGTTGACTGCGTGGGGTTCGTCAATGGCCGCCTCGCAGATGTTACCCAAGGCTGTGTTGGCCCTCTCCCGGAGCGTGGTGAGCATGGGGCCGTGCTCGTGCTCCAGAATCCGCCGCTGGCGTATCTCTTCCTCGTTCTGACGCGCAACGGCCTCAGCCTCGTCCACCCGCTGGTGTAGAAGAAGCGCCTCGGTGCGGGAGGTAGTCAGCTCCTCCTGCGCCACGCCAAGGGCGGCCCAGGAAGCATCGGCCCGCCACGTCACTTCCTCCAGCTTGGCCCTCAGGGCAGCGGTCCTGCCTTCATCCTCGACCCAAATCAACCCCAGCCTCTCCTCGAACTCGCGCTCGAGGTTCAAGCGGGCCGTCGCCACCCCGCGTTCAACCTCTTCCAGGACTCAGGCCTCGCGCGCGGCGACGTCATCATTCGCCTGCGTCACCAAACGCTCTCTCGTCTCCAGACGTTCAAGATCGCGTGCGTGCTCAGCAGCTTCCAGCGTCAGTGCCTCCTCACGCCTCAGGAGCTCTGCCTGGTCGACCGAAGCCACCTTCATCGACGCAAGGGCCATCTCACGCAGCTCCACCTGCTGCTCCAGGGAGTGGCACCGGGCCTGGAGTTCCCGCGCCCGCTCCTCCGCCGCCTCGCGCCGCCGGTCAGCCTCTCGGGCCTCCTCGACGACCCGGGAACGGGCCTCCCGAGAGGCCGCCAGCGACGCCTCGGCCTCCTCATTATCGAGGTCACGCTGGTGGCACACAAGGACAACAGCCGCCTTCAGCTTGCGCCTCTCTTCAGCCAGGCGCAGGCCCTCAGCCTCAAGGTGCGCATCTTCATCAGCAAGCTCTTCACCAAGCCGGCTCACCGCGTTAGCCGCCCTCCGGAGAAACCCTTGGCGAAGAACGCGACGCCTCCGGGCGTGCTCGAGCTCATCTTCCGCATCGTCATCCGCCCCAAGTAAGCGCGGGGGGCCACAAATCAGCACTCCCCCTCTGGGCAGGGGGTTGGGGGCTGGCGCCCTCGCGATGGCCGGGCGCGCCTCGCCAGAAGCCCGGCCTGGAGCCAGCCCATCCCCAAATGAAGAGCACAAGGCCGACCACAGCCAATCGCCATCCACGACCAGACGCGAAGCCCAAGGCAGGCTGGCTATGCCCCAAGAAGGCTCACAAAGGAGGGTCGCGAGGCGCGTAGAGCCGCGATGCACCACAGGATGGCTCACCTCTCCGACCGGCCTCACCGCGAGGGCTCTGCTTGAGCTTGGAGCGCTCGAAGACGGTGGAGAAGGCGGAGCCTGGGGGCATGGCTCCTCAGCCATCTCCATGAGTTCGGCAGGAAGGGCCCTGCAGAGCAAGGATCAGCCAAAGCAACGGGAGGATCAGGAGCTAGGAAAGGGGAAGGCTTACTCATCAATGGCGAATTACTTCCTACGCTTCAGCAGGCGGCAATGGTAATCGTCACCCAAGGCCTCCCTTCTCTTCCGGAGAGCCTCGAAGTCCACACGAAAGCGACCTAGGAGTTGAGCGCAGGGGTCAGCCTGCAACGAGGAAGAAGCGTCAAGGTGCCCAACGTCAGGGGCGTCATCCTGATGCACGCCGCCGGTCGCCTCACCAAGAAGAGTAGCTGGGGCCCCAGGGGCCTCAACCACGGGTGCCGCGGGCAGTGGCTCAACGCCTCCAGCCGCAGCAGTATGGGCCTCAGGAGCTGCCCCCTCAGGAGTGCCGCCTGGCGTCGTCACCCCGGCGGGGGCCCCCTCAGCCTCCAGCGGCCCATGCCTCCCTGCTCTGCCACTCGAGGAAGGACCGCCGTGCGCGACTGGAAGGGCAGTCACCATCACTAGGTTCTCGTGAGGCCCCGTGAGGCTAGCGGGGCACAGCCCCCATTCGTCGAAGCCGGGCATCTGATTCACAAAGTCGCCCCTGTTCGAGCAAAGGTACAGCAAAGCCCCCCCTTGCTGGACGCTGCCGGGGGAAGGGTCCCCAGTCAAGACCAAGAGCAGCTTCCTCAGTGCTTCGGGCGTCAGGTCCTCCTCTTGGAGCCTCATGCGATCTTCACGCCCATTGAAGGCCCACATCCGGCAGGAGTGGCGCTGGAGAGGAGCAATGCATCGTAGCAGGAACTCCTTCACCACCCTCGGCGCCGTCACGCCGAGCAGCCTCAAGAACGCGAAGCAACGCCAGACGAAGATGAGCCGGTGTCTCGTGAGCGTCTCCTGGCCCCAGCCTGAATTGGGGACAGCGGGCGACGTTGGCTCCGAAAGTAGGGGGCTGGGCACCCCTACATCCACGTACAGCCACCGCTCGTGGAACCCAGGCGCGGACGAAGGAAGGCTGAAATCAATCCCTGAGGCTGCTGTTTCCGGTGCGGCAATGAAGCTCACGCACCCCGAGCATTGGGTGGGATCGACGAGGCGCAGAGAGAAGAAGTGACGCAGCAAGGCAACCGAAGGATGGATGCCCATCATTGCCTCACAAACAAAGGCGAGGACGGCAAGAAGAGTAATGGATTCAGGACCCAAATGCATCATATGGATCTGGTAATGTGAAAGCACATCGTTGAAGAAATTGGAAAAGGGGGGAACCAATCCCGCCCATAGGGCGTCGGCAAAATACCGGACCTCAGTGACTACTCTGCCGATGGAGAAGTGGGACGCGGGCCATGCCGTCTTCCTCCCCCACTCGTTGAAGATTGTGGCCAGAGAAGAGCTGACCTTGCCCAAGCCTTCTCGGTTGAGTATGATCGACCGATCGACGGCGGGAGCCGCCGACGACAGCGAGCGAGGCGGAGGCACCGGTTTCTTCCCCTTCCCCTTCTTCGTCGGAGCCATGGCAATGGGAAAAGGGAGGATTCAAGATTGGATTGGAAGCAGAGACTGGAGCTCGAGAGGAGGAAGAGCAGGGGACGGTCGAGCAGCGAAAAGAGGAACGACTATGTGCAACCACAGGTCCGCCTAGCTGGGCGCAAAATAAGGAGGTGTGGGGGAACAGGGCCGCCCACGTCCAATCGACCGCCATGCGGCGCCCGAAGCTGCAGGCTATTAGGGCCCGTGGTGCTTCGCACTTCCCCCTTCGCTTCTCTTCTCAGCCAAGTCCGAGCGCGCCTTGGGCCCAGGGGCTACTGTCGGTGTTCTGGGAATGGGAGTCCCCAGACTTGCCTGCCTGTGGCCTGCAGCATGGCTCAGGGGGCGGTCCAGCATGGCCCAGCACGGCCCATCCTCGTCAGCATGAGCTCAAGACCCTCGCGAGGGGCCAAGCCTCGCGGGGTGGACGATAGGAAGCTTCCTCAGGCACGGCCTCGTCAGGCTGGCTCGCGAGGAGGTGGATAGATCAAGGCGGGGTACCTCACGAGGTGCCCATGACGCAAGCCATGATGACCAAGGGCGCCAGGCGGGCGCCAGCCCGCGTAGTGTCCTCCTTTCCTCTTTGGTGCAAAGGGAGCAAGCGCAGGCGAGAGCATCAAGCAAAGGCATCCGTTTCGGTGCAACAAGACCAAGACCGACGCAACGGCAGGAAGGAGGTCATTGTGGAGCCCAAGCCGGCGTCGCCACCAGAGCCTTTGGTAGGTGAGGACCAACTTTACTCAGGATAAGTGTACTAGATGTTCCCCTTCAAAATGGCTAATTGTTGGCGCCCTTCCCTCTCAATATTTGGGAAGAGGCCCAGGGCCTTTGCCTATAAATAGGACTAGCCACCCACAAGGTAGCAGGAGGATCATCATCTTGGAACCAGCAGAAAGAGAGACTGAACTCCCCCTAGCAGTTCATCGCACCAGCCAAGAATAGACCCTCGCGAGGCTGTTCTTCCTTGTATTGTTCATCATCAGCCCAAGAGGCAATCCACCACACCACAAACTAGAGTAGGGTATTACACCACAATGGTGGCCCGAACTAGTATAAACCCTGTGTCTCTTGTGTTGTTCCTTTCATAGCTTAGATCCTAGCGAGGCAGCGAGGTGCAGGTAGGTAGAGGGCGAGATCTCCACGCGCACCCCAGTGTTCGAACCTAGAGGGTCTGTCGGAACCCGAAATCCTACAGACTTCTATGAGACTGTACTGCTTGACAAGAAGCCCATTGTGCGTGACATGAAGTGGGTTGACTGGAAATACATTGATGCTAATGAAGATCACTTTCCAGGAGTGCATGAAAGCTTCAAACTCAATGGAGTTGACAAGTTTGTTGGTCAGAAATTGACCAAGTGGAATGATGAGCTCATTATGCAGTTTTACTCAACAACTCATTTCTATCCTGATGGCAAGATTGTCTAGCTGTCTGAAGGTACTAGGTACCAATCTTCTGTTGATGACTGGGCCAAGCTCATTAATGCCCCCAAAGAAGCTGAGAAAGACATTGATGTCTATGCTGAGAAGAAGAAGGATCACAACTCCATGGCCAACATGTACACGGAGATACCTAACAAAGCCTTGGAGACACACAAGCTAGGCTCAGTGTACTACTTGATGTCTGGATTGGCCACAATGAACACAATTTTGAGGCACACCTTGTTGCCCAAATCAGGAGATCATAGGATGATCAAAGGTCACTCCATCAATTAGCTTTAGCTCTTTGACTTGCCCCAGAAGTTCAGAGTTATGAGTTTGACTGTTGAGGCCATCAAGAGAACAGTTGCTGACCATAAGAGGTCATGTGGGTATGCTCCACACATCCAGATGTGGATAAACTCCAAGATGAACAAAGGAGTATATTTGTTGGACAAATAACATCTTCCCTTGAGGCGTGACTTTGAGGACAACACTATTGTCATGAATGCTGAAGATCCCACATCACTAGAGGCTCAAGAGAAGAGGTAGAAAGCAAAAGCTGAGAAGGCAACAAAGATGCCAAGTGCTGAAGAAGCTTCACATGTTTTCCTCAAGTCAAAGAAAGACCAACTTGGATATCTTATTCAAGCTACCTTGAGGATTGAGAAAGGATTGTCCACCCTGACTCAGAATCAAGAGAGCCTGGAGAGGACCATTGCAACAAAGCTCTACGACCTTACCTTGAAGGTGACAGAAATTCAAACAATAGTTGAGAAGCTCCAAGAAGAAGCAGAAGAGAGGGAGGGTAAAGCAACCACTGAGGTGTTTCAGAGAGTGCCTAGGGCACAAAGATCTGCTGCAGTGCCAGTGCCAGACACTAGAGCTACAACATCAGCACCTGTAGCCATAGCTCTAGTTGCCCCTCTATTGCCAACTCCACCAGCTCCATCAACTTCAACAGATGCTTTCATCCTTGGAGTCCTCTCAACACCACCTCCTGAAGATCAAGCTTAGGGAGCCGCATAGCACTATGCATTTTCAAGCTTTTTGGTAACTTGTTGCCAACGGGGGAGAAAGTGTGTAGATCATAGGCTTCGAGAGAGAGAGAGAGCTTTGCTTCTTTTGCTACTTATTTGATTGCTTGTTTGGTTGATGCTTTATGTTTGTGCGTGTGAGATACTTTGTATGGTCATGTGTTTGATCTTATCATGCTTAATGCTTGTGCTTGGATGATGATATTCTCTATCTTTTATGTATGATCATTCACTTTGCCTTGGTGATGAGTGCTTGTTCCTATTTCTATCATTTTGAGCGCTCCACTGAATGTATGTGACATGGAAGAGTAACCCATGATCCTAATTGGTTGTGCATTTGCATTCAAAGGGAAATCTGAAATAATGCACAAATTTAGGTGGAGCTCTTGCTTATCACATACTTCTCAAAGCGACGATGTTTTTCATTCCTATTATCATTTGTCAAAGCTTTGATCTATATGTTGTCATCAATTACCAAAAAGGGGGAGATTGAAAGTGCAGCTAATCCCTGGGTGGTTTTGGTAATTCCTAACAACATATAGCTCATTGAACTAATGCTATTTCAAGATGATCATTTCAGAAAGTTGAATGATTGGCATGGCATGGACTAGAGATGCGGGCCCCTCAAAATGCTAAGGATACATATTAGCAACAAGCTCAAGACTCTACATTTTCTTTTTAGTGATCCAAGATCACATTGAGTCCATAGGAACACCAATACTATTACAAGGGGATGAGGTGTTACTTAATGGCTTGCTTGCTCAAAATGCTTAGTCATATGCTCCAAAACCCTCAACCACTTTCTCATTTTCACATATGTCCTAAACCTAAAAGTCAAACTCAGCCCCACCGGTTTGATATATCCGGCGCCACCGAGTTCATTTGACATAGCCACTTCCACAAACCCTAATCACTTAGGTTTCACCGATAGGGATCTCGGTCTCACCGAGATGGGATTGCAAACTCCCTGTTTCCCTTCATAACATTTTGGTCTCACCGAAATGAGCGATCGGTCCCATTGAGTTTGCAATGCAAACTCCCTGTTTCCTTTTCGTAACATTTCGGTCTCACCAAGATGAGCTAATCAGTCCCACCGAGTTTGCCTGGCCAACTCTCTATGTGCCTATTACTAAAATCGGTCCCACCGAGGTCATGTGATCAGTCTCACCCAGATTAAGTTAAGCCCTAACCTTAGCACATCGGTCCCACCGAGTTGATCATATCGGTCCCACTGAAAAGCCTAACATTCATATTTTGACCTGAATCGGTCTGACCGAGTTTCATCATTCGGTCTCACTAAGTTTGGGAGTCTGTGTGTAACGGTTAGATTTTGTGTGGAGGCTATATATACTCCTCCACCCATTCTTCATTCATGGAGAGAGCAATCAGAACGTGCCTACACTTCCACCATTCATTTTTTGAGAGAGAACCACCTACTCATGTGTTGAGACCAAGACATTCCATTCCAACCACAAGAATCTTGATCTCTAGCCTTTCCCAAGTTGCTTTCTACACAAATCATATTTCACCATAGCCAAATCTGTGAGAGAGAGTTGAGTCTTGGTGAGACTATCATTCGAAGCACAAGAGAAAAGAGTTCATCACCAACATACCATCTATTACCTTTTGGAGAGTGGTGTCTCCTAGATTGGTTAGGTGTCACTTGGGAGCCTCTGTCAAGATTGTGGAGTCGAACCAAGGAGTTTGTAAGGGCAAGGAGATTGCCTACTTCGTGAAGATCTACGCAAGTGAGGCAAGTCCTTCGTGGGCGATGGCCATGGTGGGATAGACAAGGTTGCTTCTTCATGGACCCTTCGTGGGTGGAGCCCTCCGGGGACTCTCGCAGCCGTTACCCTTCGTGGGTTGAAGTCTCCATCAACATGGATGTATGATAGCACCACCTATCAGAACCACGCCAAAAATCTCCGTGTCAACATTGCATTTGCTCCCTCCAAACTCGTCCCCTTTACCTCCATATGCAATGATTTACATTCCGCTGCTATGCTCTTAGAATTACATGTGTAGGTTGATTGCTTGACTAGTGCTAAGTTGCTAAAATCTGCCACGAATTAAAATTGGGAAAAGGTTAGGTTTTTATTTGGTCAAGTAGTCTAATGACCCCCCTCTAGACATACTTTCGATCCTATAGAAGCCTTGCAAGCAATGTGACTAATGAGTTAGTTACGAGATGATGCACAACGAAATGAGTAAATAGACTTGTCGGTAACGAGATTGAACTAGGTATGAAGATACTGACGATCGAATCTCGGGCAAGTAGCATACCGATGACAAAGGGAATAACGTATGTTGACATTGCGAACCAATATGAGCATCCAGATTCCACTATTTGTTATTTATCGGAGAGTTGTCCCGGTCATGTCTACATAGTTCTCGAACCCATAGGGTCCGCACGCTTAACGTTCGATGATGATATGTATTATATGAGTTATGTGTTTTGGTGACCGAAGGTTGTTCGGGGTCCTGGATGAGATCGCGGATATGATGAGGAGTCTCGAAATGGTCGAGAGGCAAAGATTGATATATTGGAAAGTTATATTCAGACACCAGAATGGTTTTAGAGAGGTTCGGGTATTTTTCAGAGTACCGAGGGGTTACCGGAACCCTCTGGGGAAGTAATGGGCCTTATTGGGCCATAGTGGAGAGGAGGAGGTAGGCCACAAAAGGTGGTGCCCCCCCCCCATGGGAGTCCAAATTGGACAAGGGGGACGGGGCGCAGCCCCCCTTTCCTTCTTCCTCTCTCCCTCCACTTCCCTCTTTCCCCCTCCATTGGAAAGGAAGGGGGCGACTAGGACTAGGGGTCCTAGTTGGACTCCCCCCACTTGGCGTGCCCCCTAGGGCTGGCGGCCTCCCCTCTCCTCCTTTATATACAGGGGCAGGGGGCACCCCAAAGCACAACAGTTGTTTCTTAGCCGTGTGCGGTTCCCCCCTCCACCGTTTACTCCTCCGGTCATATTGTCGTAGTGCTTAGGCGAAGCCCTGCTCTGATCACATCACCAACACCGTCACCACGCCGTTGTGCTGACGGGACTCATCGACTCCTTCATGCCTCTACTGGATCAAGAGTTCGTGGGACACCATCGAGCTGAACGTGTACAAAACTCGGAGGTGCCGTACATTCGGTACTTGATCGGTTGATTCGAGAAGACGTTCGACTACATGAGTTGCGTTAAGTTAACGCTTCCGCTTTCGGTCTACGAGGGTACATGGACACACTCTTCCCCTCTCGTTGCTATGCATCTCCTAGATAGATCTTGCATGAGCGTAGGAAATGTTTTGAAATTGCATGCTACGTTTCCCAACAGTGGTATCAAAGCCAGGTCTATGCGTAGATGATATGCACGAGTAGAACACAAAGAGTTGTGGGCGATGATCATCATACTGCTTACCACCAATGTCTTATTTTGATTTGACGGTATTGTTGGATGAAGCGGCCTGGACCAAACTTACATGACCGCGTTCATGAGACTGGTTCCACCGACAGACATGCAACTAGTTTTGCATAAAGGTGGCTGGCGGGTGTCTGTTTCTCCAACTTTAGTTGAATCAAATTTGACTGCTGTAGGTCATTGAGAAGGCTAAAACAACAAACTTGATAAATCACCATTGTGGTTTTTGTGCCGTAGGTATGTACGGTTCATGCTAGAAGTGTGACAGCCTGATTTTTGGCCCTTTCTTTTTCTTTTGTTTTTCCGAGGTTTTTGCCTGAGTTTTCTTTTTCCGTGGCTTTATGGTCTGGAAACTAAAGAAGATGCCCTCTTCTATGTTTCCAGAGTGGCTTGTCATACCCAAATCCAACCCTAGACCTTCCCATTTCCACCTTGGACCAAATCCCAATATTATTTTTATTGGGAATATTCCTTTTCTATTAAAGGAATAACTCAATTTGCCCTAGGTTGTGAAGCAACCAATATTTTCCTCACTCCTAAAATTTCCAAATAATTCTCATAATTTTTTTGGGTCATATCTTGATCAAATGAGGCAAAACTTTTCATTGCCATGTTCAAAAATAATCCTCAGATAATTCATTTCCTATTGTGCCCTAAATAGCACATTGTGAAGCAAGTGCTATTTTCCTTTTCAAATTTGACCTCAAACTCCTTGGACATCTTTTCATGTCCAAATAATTTCCACATACCGAAATGCAACCTCATTTGCCTAGTAATTATTTAATTATGATTTTCCAAAGTTTCTGTCCAGAAAGAAACTTTGTGAAGAAGGTACAAGCTAGGCAGATCCAAATGAGTTGCCATTTTGCATGATCCTTCATATCATCATATCATAGCCCTCAACCAAATTTGAGCTCATGTCATGCCTCCATGTGAGCTCATCTTCAATTCTTTGATTCTGTCCAAAATTCCAGTCTATGAAGCAAGTATATTTTATCTTGCTCCATTATGGCTGCAAATTGTTCTGGGCATTCTATTATCCATATAACACCCATTTTGGGCGTAGTTCATCAAGCCATTACTCCTCTAGAAGTTTTGCAAGTTTCTGTCCAAAGGAGATGTTTGTGAAGCAAGTACCATTTTGGCTTGGCTAATTGGTATGCGACTTTTTGAGCATCTTCATAGGACCAAATGACCATGCCTTGCGTAATTTGAGCTCATGTTGACACTCCATGTTAGTGCATCATGTTGATCAAGTTTCTGGACCATTTTGGTCAGTTGCAAAGCAACTGTATTAAATCTTGATCCATTTCTTCTCCAACTCCCCAGGACTGTAGTCCTTCCTAATCTAGACACCCAATAAAACTCATTGGCCTCTAATCCCACCTGAGTTGGTTATTGTTTCATGATTCAGTTTGATGCAGTAAACTTCAAAGCTCATTTACCATTTAACCATAGAGTCTTTAACCGAGATACCACCACAGTTGAAACCGCCCTAGGAAGGACTAACCCCCAGACATCGTTTGGCATAGCTTGTGGCACTGTGTGCACCAGTGCACGCGGTGACCATCGCTTTGGCGTGTAGTGCGCGCGTCCAGAGCATCTTCTTGCTTGGGCCCTTCCTCTACTCGGCGTCTCAGCGAGCACAGGCTTGTCCAGCGTGTTCCCCTCATCATCGTCGTTCCCCTGGACCCCTCTCCCCTCCGGCAGCTTCCTCACCGACGGTCGCCGCCGCGTGCCCATAGGCGAACAGTGGCCATTTGACTCTGTTTGTCGCCGTCTTGTTCCTCCCCGTGCTTTGTTGGCTCTCTCTGCCCTGTGAGCTTCTCCCTATGCCTCCCCGTCGTCTACCTTAGAGCCCATGCGCGAGCACACGCGTCCGCGGCGCCGGACACACGTCCATGGCGACGCCAGCTCAACCCCCTCCTCCCTGCCTATATAAGGCCACCCCCCAGGTCACCCTAGCACTCATCTGGCCTCCCCGTTCCCTATTAGACCCGCCCAGCATCTCACCCGAGCTTGAGAAGCTCTTGGTGCTCGACATCACCGTCATGGCTGCCGCGGCACTCCTCTCAAATTGCGGCGAGGCCGAGCCTCTCTCTTCATTCCACCACCACTAGAGCTCCACCCAGTCACCGGCGAACCTCCCCAACAACTTCTCCTCTCCTCCCGTGGCCTCTGTCCATGAGCTCCATCATCGCGACACCGTTGTCTGCCGCCGGAGGAGCCATGCTTGACCCCGACCTCTCCGGTGAAAACCAAGGGCCTAGGGAGATGCGGCTCATCCCGCTGAGCGCTCCAATAGGTGGTACGGTGCGGGAGGTGGCCGGAGCTGTCTGCAGTCGCCGTCGGACGTCGGTTCTGCCTCAGTCAGGGGCGGGCGCGAGCAGGGAGAAGAAGGAGATGACACCCTCCCTGCCAGCTGGCCGCGGGCCCCGCATGTCAGCGAGACGAGGTCGGCCCCGCACTCTGTTGACTCGGTAAGTGGAAACGTATTGCCACGTACGTTTTCATTAAGAGGAAGCGTAAACTCCTGCGACCTCTGCCCAGATTACATTTTCCCTGTTTGAAAGCGTATTATGTTTCCTCTGCGTCCGAAGTACACTTTCCCTTTGCAGAAGACGTATTCCCTCAAAAGGCGTTTTCTGTTTTAGCCACCAGGGGCCTGTTTGTAGAGATTCATTTTACAGTTTGGTCCCTGGACTTCAACTGGCTATAACTTTTTGCTCGTAACTCCAAATGAGGTGATTCCAAAGCCCATTTCTTCGTCTCGTTGAGACTGTTCTGTTGGTCACACTTTCACCTTGTTTAACACTCTGAAAATGACCTTTTTGCCCTTGCATGTAAACAGCCCCCTCCGGGAGAGAACTGTTTCTGGCAAATCTTTCCGCGGCTTCACCGCACTTCTCCCCGATGCCTTCTTCATCCCAGGCAAGCCACAATACCCACTTGCATGATAGTCATGTAGTAGTCGTGGTTTTCAACTTGAATCTTTATTAAATGTCTGCTTGTTGGAAATATGGTTATCGTTGTTCCGGTGATGCTTAGGGTTGCATGTTCACTTTCGTGTTGTGTTGTCTTGTACTCTGTTCTACCTACTAGTATTTACTTTCATATGTTTATGCTTGCTAGTAGTACATGATGATGTTGGTGATGGCCTTCGGTGCATGACTGTCGTCTGTCCCGAGTGCCGTTGCTATGCATGTTCCATTGCATCCAGTTGGTTAAATGCTTGCATGGTAGCATTATATGTTCTTGCATGATATTTATTACTGATGCTAGTAGTCCTGCTATGTTTCTGAGTAGTGTACTTGTGATGTTCATGCTAGTCAGTATGCCATGCTCAGTCAGATATATGATTTTTTGTTGCTATGTTAAGAAGTAATGTTGCATAGCCATGTTTATGTTGATATCATGCTCATGTATTGTAGTTGCATCATGTTATTTCCATATGACTCAGCTTATTGCACTCTAACCGGACTTAATTAAACTTGAACAAGTGTTGGCTGAGTCATGGTGCCACCAAATCAAGCTGACCAATGAAACCACGCTTGCCTAATGGGAAGGTCCTAACTAGGTCTATTGGCATGCCTCTCGCCGGTGCCTCCAACGAGGGAAGGTTACAGGCACGCAGTACCCTGATCAGGTAGGCGTACATAAGCCTTGTGTGCCCATTGTTATTGTTATGGTACCTTGTCGCCATTTGGGACCGTTTATGTTTTGCCACGACGGTGGCCGTTGGTGCCTTCGGTAGGCACGGGGCCACCCATGACTTAGCCCAGAGGGGAGTTGGTCGGAGTGGCCGGGAGACTGTCATGGTAGTAGATCGGTTTTTTCATAATGTCGTTGGTCCACCCAAATGGGAGCAAGAGGCCATGGGTTCCGTGGTTTGGGTACAGTGTGCTAACCTCTGCAGAGTGTGTGTTAAATCTGTCGATAGCCGTGCCCGCGGATATGGGACCAATTTTTAGTTGGTCAAACTATGGGTCGACAGTAATAATAATAACTTGATCAATAACAACCCCGGTGTGATGATGAGATAAGTTGGTTATGTGATCCCTGAATAATCACCATTTGGTTACGAGGTAACCCGTTGAGCCCAGAGTGGTTCCGTTGGTGATCCATGCATGATCACCGTGGTATCGAGGATACCGAGTTGTTGGATATTCGTGATGTTGTGCGAGAATCATGGGTAAAGATAAAGCTCCTTGTGGTCATTTAATGATTACTACGGTATTGTTTATACCAAACTTGATTTGATCCTGAGATGATCGTGTGATGTATGAGGTTGGTAAGTGATGCATGTGATGGTTACGAGGTAACCCGAGCAGAATAAGTGGTGCATATAGTGTCATCATGTTGCATGCTAGTATCGTCAGATTTATATGTTCATGTCATGCTCATATTATTTTACCTGTATCATGTTCATGTTGTTCATGCCATGCTATTTTGGTGATATCATGATAATCCCTGCTTAACCTGTAATTGCCATGTAGTTGTTTGTCTTGAATGTTTCTAGTTATTGTGAGCTTGCAAGTACATTCAATGTACTCACCTGGCGTGTCATGCCAGCTTGCAGGTCATGCCGGTTTGGTTTACCTGTTTGCCATGGATTCTTTGTTTGCGATATAGGATAAGAGTTCTAAGCAGAGTCCCTGTGGAGTGGAGTTCACCACCATCATCGTTGTTCCGCTGCTAGAAGTTATTCCGCTGCTTCAAGTTGTTCTGCTGCTTGCATAGAGCAACAGTGGCAGGCGTAGTGTCGCCGTGCCGATGTAGTTCCTCGTTATATCAGAACCCCTTGTACCCAAATAGATTGTAATAAAGAGCTGGTTTGTTCTATGCTAAGCAGTGCCATATTCCAGAAGACTTCATCTCGATCTCTGGGCTGGAATACGGGGCATTCCGGTTTTCTCTAAGCCGGGGTGCCACAAGAAGCCCGAAGCAGCCACGTAAAACTTGCAACAAACTAAGTAGAGGACGTCTAGCTTGTTTTTGTAGGGCATGTTGTGATGTGATATGGTAAAGGCATGATGTGATATAAGATTGTTGTATGAGATTATCATGTTGCAGGAGCCATATGGTTGTCGCTTTATTGTATGAAATATAAACGCTATGTAATTGCTTTACTTTATCACTAAGCGGTAGCGATAGTCGTAGAAGCAATGGTTGGCGAGAAGACCACAATGCTATGATGGAGATCAAGGTATCAAGCCGGTGACGATGGAGATCATGACGTTGCTTCGATGATGGAGATCAAAAGCACAATATGATGATGGCCATATCATGTCACATATTTTGATTGCATGTGATGTTTATCTTTTATGCATCTTATTTTTCTTAGTACAACGGTAGCATTATAAGATGATCCCTTACAAATTTCAAGGTATAAGTGTTCTCCCCGAGTATGCACCGTTGCGAAAGTTCTTCGTGCTGAGACACCACGTGATGATCGGGTGTGATAGGCTCTACGTCCAAATACAACGGGTGCAAGCCAGATTTGCACACGCGAAATACTCGGGTTAAACTTGACGAGCCTAGCATATACAGATATGGCCTCGGAACACTGGAGACCGAAAGGTCGAACATGAATCATATAGTAGATATGATCAACAAGTGATGTTCACCATTGAAGACTACTCCATCTCACGTGATGATCGGACAAGATTTAGTTGATTTGGATCACGTATCATTTAGATGACTAGAGGGATGTCTATCTAAGTGGGAGTTCTTAAGTAATATGATTAATTGAACTTAATTATGATGAACTTAGTCCTGGTAGTTTTTTGCATATCTATGTTGTAGATCAATGGCCCGTGTTACCGTTCCTTTGAATTTTAATGTGTTCCTAGAGAAAGCTAAGTTGTGTATCAACTACATGGACTGGGTCCGTAACTTGAGGATTATCCTCATTGTTGCACAGAAGAATTATGTTCTTGATGCATAGCTAGGTGCAAGGCCTGCTGCAGGAGCAGAAGCTGACACTGTGAACGCCTGGCAAGCTCGATCTGATGACTACTCGTTAGCAGCACCACCCAACCGTCCTTGACCATGGACACGGCTATTCGAGTAGTTTGACACTCTGCAGAGGTTGCACACTTTACCCACAAGATCCGGGTAGCTTTCATGTCGTCCACGATCCCGTAGTACCTTAAGCACTCGGGGGAAGCACCTGATCACCATCTTTCCCTAGGCGACACTAACATAGGGTCCACTCGTTGGTATACGGCCTTTGTGTATAAACATCAAGATCTTGGGATTCTGCCCTTTTCATTATCATACATACACGCAGGGACCAACGGTGTGTCCGGTGCCCTGTGAAAACAGTCATAGCCGCCTATCCAAACACGACCCCATCCCGAGAGTAACCTCATGTCACCCCCGTCACTAGTAATGTGGGCACCATGCTAGTATTGGCCTAGGTAATCAATAATTCCCTTTCACCTATAAGGGTAGAGTGGTTGCGCATGTAGGGTTGGGACGGTCAACAAATCTTAAATCTAATCCGTCTCTGTAAACCACACTTTCATCAAGCCTCGGTACACTACCTCTCCAGCAAGTAGTGACCTAGTTCATCATCATCCCCCAGGGGCATTAGTGGCACCCACTGGGGCTATTTGCAAGTATGTCAAACCACACTTGTTCCTTACCATGCATAATACTGACCCATTTTGCTCAGCCAACAACTGTAGCATATTTCTACAACCCACCAACACAACTCTAAATAAGAATAGAGTCATGAACAATGCAAGTATCAATCGGGTATGCAACGAAGGCAAACCTAGCAAGGTTGCCATTCAAGTTATCATGCATTCAACAATCACGAGAAGAAATGCTACTATGATAAGAAGGATTCATCATGGTCGAAGGGCTGCTTGCCTGGTTCATCAGAGTCTTGAAATCTTCTGGTCCTTCTCCATGTACTCTGTCTACTTCGTCAACTAACGCCAGAAACAATCACAATAAGCAACACAACAAGGCAAAAATAAAAGTGCTCTAAAATGCAAGTTGGACTTTTCTAGGATACCTTTGGTCATATGAGGGGTGACCAAAGTGGTTTCATTGGGATTTGATCTATGCATATCTCTGAACATTTCGATATGATGGAATTAAGGGATTTATGGATCTGCAAGTTCTCCATAGAATGCCTTTTTATAAAAATGAGTAAAAGTACCCATTAAACCAGGCATGAGTTTAGAAACATCCAGAAATTGGTTTCACTGAATTTGGAATTCAAATGGATATAATATGGATTTTTGAAGTGGACTTATGTAGATAAATGAACCTTTTAAAGGATCAAGTGAAATACAGGAACAACAAAAATGTCCACTATAGTCCATTAAATAGAGCATGATTTATGGAGTCAATAGAAATTTGAATCATCAAATTTGGATACTATTTGAGTTGTTTAGGGACTTTTTAAGTTCACTGGATAAAGAAAAAGAAAAGAAAAGGTACTACCTTATAACATGCACTGGGCGTTGGATGGCTACTAGGCTAGCCCAGCAGCTCAGCCGCAACGCAGGAGGCCACGTCGAAGGCGCCCGAGGGAGTACGTCTTCACGGCGGCTAGGCGCTTTCGGCCGAAGCCGTTTCCACTTACGCGGGTTGGAACAAGGCCCACTCGCCAGTGGCTCGGCCCTCCTGGCTGGCTGACAGGCAGGGCCCGGTTGTCGGGTTCATCCCGCACCTCTCGCTCGAACATAGCAGAGGCAGGGCCGGTGTGGACGGCGGTTGGCTGGTGCTATCGGCCATGATTTCCAGCGCTGGAGAAACCGGCGTGCTCAGAGGGTTGCACCGCGTTGAGCGGTGTGCGACATGCCCACAGGGGCGAGCCGAGGAGGGCGGAGCTCTGACTGAGGCGGACGACAGCGCCGGCGAGCCCAGGGAGCACGACAAGTCCGTGGAGAGGCGGCCGTATGGTGTTGGGGAGGTTGGTGGAGGAAGGGGTGTCCCTCTGAGATGCTCAAGGGGAAAGGGAGAGCCCAGAACAGCTCAAATTTGAGCGAGGGCCGAGGCGGTAATGGCGGCGGCATGGGAGAAAAGAAGCATGGGAGGAAGAGTGGGTCGGCCAGGGAGGCATACGGGAGGGAGAGGGGGCAAATGGAGCAGAGAGGAGGCTCGGGCGTGACCTTTCAAAGGCCAGACAAAGCTCATCGTGGTCTCGTGCACCGGTGAGGATATGGGCGATGCCAGAGGACACGGGGGCTGGGGAAACCAAGTCTAGCGCGTTTGTGGAGATGGTCCACGACCAGGGGAAGGGAGAGAAGGGGCGGGGAGGGCCAGAGGTGTCGCACGTGTCAGGCCGCTCATTGGAGCTCTCGGACGGTCGGCGCGCGTGCGAGTAGAGGCAGTAGGAGGGAGAAGGAGGAGGGGGTAGGGGTTTAGCATGTCGCAGACTCTGAGGCACCTCGTCAGGCGCGCTGGGGAGGCCTGAGGTGGCTGGAGGTGCTTGGCAGGGGGCGGCTACAGTGCGGGAGCGCACTATAGCATGCTCCAGACCACCCAAATGGCCGACATGGCCATTTTATATGCAATGTGGGTGCGGCCAAATGTCTCTGGTAGCTCTAGGGGGAAGTAAAGATGTGGGCTATGACATTAGATGCCCTGGGGAGCTACTGGAGTGAGGAGGGAGGTTGAGAGGGAGAGAAATGGTGTTGTCCAGAGAGGGAAAAAGAGCTTTTCACCCCCATCATCATGGCTCCTCGGGCAGGGAAAGATGCAGGGGTTAGAGGAGGACTAGATGAGTCTGTGGGAGAAAGTTTAGCTCATGGAAATTAGTGGAAATGGCCAAAACATGCATTTTAAATTTCTGCCAGAAGGTGTTTGATGGTGGTTTGGGCAAGCAAATGGACTCCAAATGATATGAAGATTAACAGGATTAGGTGTCATATAGAAATGGGGTTGATCACCAAGTTGGAGCTCATTTGAAGAAAGTTGACAATGCAACTTTGGTAAAACCTAGAAATCAACAGAAATGGACTTTCCAAGATTTAGCCATGCAAATCTATTCTCCTTGATGCACCACTTAGTGTAGTGTCATCATTTGAGGTTCTGAACATGTCCACAAAAGTTTAGATCAAAAGGAGAAATTTTCCAATGTAGAGTTGTTCAAATTTGAAAAAGGGCAGAAATGGTTTTGAGAGGGTTTCATGGGGTTACACTATTCTCCATGATATGAGACTTGGCAAGATCAACAAATATGTCATATGTGACATGCTAGAATTTTCTTGGAATTTTTAGAGAATAGTTTCTTTGTAAATATTTCAAAAGCTTGAAATAACCAAAAAGGGGTTTTGAGGGATTTAACCAATATTTTGAACGACCATGTGTTGAAACCCTTATATATGGACAATATATGTCCACTGAGTTTCCTAAAGTTTCACAAATATTTTTAAAGCATTAAAATAATTTTAACCTATTAAAGACCATTTCTATCCTAAAGAAAAAACCTTTAAATAAATTAGGAAAATAACTTTTAAAATTATATTTTTGTGGTTTATGGGAATGTTTACGGGAATCCTATACCTAATAGGAGTCAAATATAATATTTGAAAGATTTTTCATACCCCAAATCAAGTACTTGTAGTGCAACCTCAATTTAGTGTTTTTTGGAAAACTAAATTTAGAAAATACTTTTTGGCCAAATTATTTTTGTAAAAAAATTCTATACTGTACTATACACATGGCATGATCACTAGGGCAATTGGAGCAAGGAGAAGGAGTATAAGAGTTGGAGGATTTATTTGATTTTTAGAGCACTTGCAAACAACAGACAAAAATCAAATCAAGCAAGGACCAAAACACTCAAGAGTTTTTGTTAAACCACATTTTATCATGATTTAACATCTTAAGTGTTGTGCCATGAAAACCAGGGTGTGACAGACCTACCCCCCTTACAAGAATCTTGTCCCCGAGATTCTCAAACTCGGCGCGTAAAGGAATATAGAAACTTTGATGTGGGGTGGTCTTCACTTCCTCATACCGTTTCTGCTTCCGAGCGCTGCTCCATTGAACCTTAAAGTACTTGATGGTGGTGTGGCTTCATGTATAACATTCTTCTTGATCCAGGTTGCAAATGTGTTCTCTCGCATAGGTCATATTGGGCTGGAGGTCGATGGCTCATTGATCGATGTCCTTATATTGATTGTGCTTGTTAGGAAGTTGGAAACACTTCGGAGTTGCGACGCATGGAAGACGTTGTGCATAGTGGGTGACTCAGGTGGTAACTCTAGCTGGTAGCTGTCTACTCTTCGTCTTGCTATGATCTCGGAGGGGCCGATAAATCTTGGTGTGAGCTTCCCCTTGACATGGAAATGCTTGGTTCCTTTGAGAGGAGTGGCTTGCAGATACACCTGTTCTCCGACGTGGAAGGTTACTCCTTGGCGATGGTGGTTGGTATAGTTCTCCCTCCTTCACATGGCGGTCTTCAGATGTTCTCTAACCAGCTGAACAACTCTTCTTCCGTCTTCGGGTGGATAGTTATGTCCTCAAATAAAGATGACAACTAACTTGCCCAAGTACTCCATGAAGTATATGGGGTACGTAAAGTGGGTTGAGGCATTGGTGGTGGTCACGGTTGAGTATTGGCCAAGGTCTTCCCAACCTAGAGTCAAGACTCAGGGTCATGATCTGACCACGATGTGGCTTGGTAGGGCTTAAGGGTTTCAAGGATTCTAGTGCACGAGTGAATGTTTATCATCTTATCATTTAGCACAACTTCTGAGATGCCAATTGTTCTATCTAGTCTTCCATACAAATCACATCATATTTCCGAAAGAAACATCCCGTATAGGTCAACTCCAATCATTACTCATGCTATTTATATTCTCATGGCTCCCGAGAGGAGGTCCTAACAAAATCATACATGTCTACTATCTCCAAACTCATGTGTATGGCTATCCTCATGTAAAAATTCATGGGTAGAACATACAACTGCCAAACTTAAAAATGGCAATCCAACTGCTTAACCTATTCTTCCAAGGTCAAAGATAGTGCATCTCCATCCTAAGGAAACACGTCGCATGCCACTCCAAGATCTTGTTTCCTTCCTATGAATCAACTCCAAACAGCCCATTAAATTCCATCAATCACCACATAATCCATTAATTCTACAAATCCAATGTCTATGGTGTTCCACATGATCTACTAATGTCCTGTAATCCAGAAGGGCTTGAAAGGGCCACCCTTACTATATTCAATCCACCAATTCCCTTTATCGTGATCTGATAAACTCCAATCTCAAGCTCCTATAGTTCCCTAAATCAACTCTGACAATCAATCCAATCTCCTAGTTTATTGTCCATCGAAAAACATGGCATCATGATCGAGATCATCAACCTAAATCTAATTTACTCCGAACCATGTAGATATACTCATCATCTATACTCCACTAGGATCACCTATTTAAATCCAAATTTACTCCGGGGTGATGAAAGCTATGCTACTCTATCCACATGATCCCACCAAGTTCATCTACCAACATGAAAGCCTCATAATCCCCCAAAGTGTCCCAGAAAATCCCTCAAGGTTACTCGTATAGCTCCATCAAGTTATTCGTCCTCTATTCCTATATCCTCAATTTGGTCTTCCCTATGGCATCGTTAGTCATGGTGCTATCTCATGATGATAACGTGCTAGTTGTCTATGTCCACTAGTTCCATAATGAACCCAGTACTAAGCATGGTTATGGAGGCTTAACTGGTTATCTTGCCATTCTTGTGGGTTAAGCACATGGTTAAGGATTCGAGCTGGGGTATCTTGCGAAGTCTTGAAGGGTCTAGGGATGGGTTTCTAATCTTGAAGAGTAAACATATCTCTACGGGGTTGCACTTCATCGAGGAGGCTGTAGCAGAAGTCTTCAGTGCTAGTTGGTTGTCGAAGTAGAATCCTTGGTGTACCTTGTCTTGCCGGTCTTCAGCCACGGGGAGGCATACGTGAGGGAGAGGGGGCAAATGGAGCAGAGAGGGGGCTCGGGGGTGACCTTTCAAAGGCCAGGCGAAGCTCACCGTGGTCTCGTGCGCCAGTGAGGATACGGGCGATGCCAGAGGCCATGGGGGCTGGGGAAACTGAGTCTAGCGCGTTTGTGGAGATGGTCCACGACCAGGGGAAGGGAGAGAAGGAGCGGGGAGGGCCAGAGGTGTCGCGCATGTGAGGCCGCTCATTGGAGCTCTCGGGCGGCCGACGCGCGTGCGAGCAGAGGCAGCAGGAGGGAGAAGGAGGAGGGGGCAGGGGCTTAGCGTGTCGCAGACTCTGAGGCACCTCGTCGGGCGTGGTCGGGAGGCCCGAGGTGGCCGGAGGTGCTTGGCAGGGGGCGGCTACAATGCAGGAGCGAGCGCACTGTAGCGCGCTCCAGAGCATCCAAATGGCCGGCATAGCCATTTTATATGCAATGTGGGCGCGTCCAAAGGTGTCTCGCAGCTCTAGGGGGAAGTAAAGAAGTGGGATATGGCATTGGACGCCCTGGGGAGCTATTGGAGTGAGGAGGGATGTTGAGAGAGAGAGAAATGGTGCTATCCAGGGAGGGAAAAAGAGCTTTTCACCCCCATCATCATGGCTCCTCGGGCAGGGAAAGATGCAGGGGTTAGAGGAGGACCATATGAGTTTGTGGGAGAAAGTTTAGCTCATGGAGATTAGTGGAAATGGCCAAAACATGCATTTTAAATTTCTGCCAGAAGGTGTTTGATGGTGGTTTGGGGAAGCAAATGGACTCCAAATGATATGAAGATTAGCAGGATCAGGTGTCAAATAGAAATAGGGTTGATCACCAAGTTGGAGCTCATTTGAAGAAAGTTGACAATGCAACTTCGGTAAACCCTAGAAATCAACAGAAATGGTCTCTCCAAGATTTAGGTATGCAAATCTATTCTCCTTGATGCACTACTTAGTGTAGTGTCATCATTTGAGGTTCTGAACATGTCCACAAAAGTTTAGATCAAAAGGAGAAATTTTCCAATGTAGAGTTGTTCAAATTTGAAAAAGGGCAGAAATGGTTTTGAGAGGGTTTCATGGGGTTACACTATTCTCCATGACATGAGACTTGGCAAGATCAACAAATATGTCATATGTGACATGCTAGAATTTTCTTGGAATTTTTAGAGAACAGTTTCTTTGTAAATATTTCAAAAGCTTGAAATATCCAAAAATGGGTTTTGAGGGATTTGACCAATATTTTGAACATGACCATTTGTTGAAACCCTTATATATGGACACTATATGTCCACTGAGTTTCCCTAAAGTTTCACAAATATTTTTAAAGCATTAAAATAATTTTAACCTATTAAAGACCATTTCTGTCCTAAATAAAAAAACCTTTAAATAAATTAGGAAAATAACTTTTAAAATTATATTTTTGTGGTTTTTGGGAATGTTTATGGGAATCCTATACCTAATAGGAGTCAAATATACTCTTTAAAGATATTTCATACCCCAAATCAAGTACTTGTAGCGCAACCTCAATTCAGGGGGTTTTGGAAAACTAAATTTAGAAAATACTTTTCGGCCAAATTATTTTTGTAAGAAAATTCTATACTGTACTATACACATGGCATGATCATTGGGGCAAAAGTTTGGAGCAAGGAGAAGGTGTATAAGAGTTGGAGGATTTATTTGATTTTTAGAGCACTTGCAAACAAGAGACAAAAATCAAATCAAGCAAGGACCAAAACACTCAACCACATTTTATCATGATTTAACATCTTAAGTGTTGTGCCATGAAAATCAGGGTGTGACATAGTGCTAGTGCAATACCTATCTCCTTATATCAAGAAATTATGCATGATATTGCACCTGCTAAGATAGAAGATATTGATGTTACAAGTAAGCTTGCCAATAGAAATACTATTTCACCAATTGGGATTGTTAGAGATGTTGAAGTCTTGTGTGGGAAAGTTAAATATCCTGCTGATTTTTTTGTTCTTGGTTCCCCACAAGATAACTTTTGTCCCATTATATTTGGTAGACCCTTCTTGAATACTGTTAATGCTAGAATTGATTGCAAAAAAGATATTGTCACGATTGGCTTGGATGATATGACTCAAGAATTTAATTTTGCTAAATTTTGTAGGCAACCACATGATAAAGAACTGTCTAGTAAGGATGAAATTATTAGTCTTGCTTCTATTGCTGTGCCTCCTACTGATCCTTTAGAACAATATTTGCTAGATCATGAAAATGATATGTTCATGAATGAAAGAAGGGAAATAGATGAAGTATTCATTAACAGGGTCCTATTTTGAAACACAACTTACCTGTTGAAATCCTAGGGGATCTTCCATCACCCAAGGGAGATCCCGTGTTTGAACTTAAACCATTACCTGATACTCTTAAATATGCTTACCTTGATGAAAAGAAGATATATCCTCTTATTATTAGTACTAACCTTTCAGAGCAGGAAGAGGAAATATTATTGAAAAATCTGAAGAAGCAACGTGCTGCTATTGGATATACTCTTGATGATCTATAGGGCATTAGTCCCACTCTATGCCAACACAAAATTAAGTTGGAAGAAAACGCCAAACCAGTTATTGATCATCAACGACGGTTAAACCCTAAGATGAAGGAAGTGGTAAGAAAGGAAATACTAAAGCTCCTAGAGGCAGGTATAATTTATCCCGTTGCTGATAGTACGTGGGTAAGTCCTATCCATTATGTCCCTAAGAAGGGAGGTATCACTATAGTTCCCAATGATAAAGATGAATTGATCCCGCAAAGAATTATTACGGGTTATAGGATGGTAATTGATTTCCGCAAATTAAATAAAGCTACTAAAAAGGATCATTACCCTTTACCCTTTATTGATCAAATACTAGAAAGACTATCCAAACATACACATTTTTGCTTTCTAGATGGTTACTCTGGTTTCTCTCAAATACCTGTGTCAGCGGATGATCAAGAAAAGACCACTTTTACTTGCTCTTTCGGTACTTTTGCTTATAGACATATGCCTTTTGGTTTATGTAATGCACCTGCTACTTTTCAAAGATGCATGATGGCTATATTCTCTGACTTTTGTGAAAAGATTTGTGAGGTATTCATGGATGATTTCTCCGTTTATGGATCCTCTTTTGATGATTGCTTGAACAACCTTGAACGAGTTTTGCAGAGATGCGAAGATACTAGTCTCGTTTTGAACTGGGAGAAGTGTCACTTTATGGTTAATGAAGGCATTCTCTTGGGGCATAAAATTTCTGAAAAAGGTATTGAAGTTGATATGGCTAAAGTTGATGCAATTGAAAAGATGCCATGTCCCAAGGACATCAAAGGTATAAGAAGTTTCCTTGGTCATGCCGGTTTTTATAGGAGGTTCATTAAGGACTTTTTCTAAAATCTCTAGGCCTCTGACTAATCTATTACAAAAAGATATTCCTTTTGTCTTCGATGATGATTGTGTAGAAGCATTTGAAATACTTCAGAAAGATTTGGTTTCTGCACCTGTTGTTCAACCCCCTAATTGGAATTTACCCTTTGAAATTATGTGTGATGCTAGCAATTATGCTGTAGGTGCTGTTCTAGGACAAAGAATTGATAAGAAACTAAATGTTATTCAATATGCTAGTAAAACTCTAGAAAATGCCGAGAGAAATTATGTTACTACTGAAAAGGATTTTTTTAGCAGTTGTATTTGCTTGTGATAAGTTCAGACCTTATATTGTTGATTATAAAGTAACTATTCACACTGATCATGCTGCTATTAAATATCTTATGGAAAAGAAAGATACTAAACCTAGACTTATTAGGTGGGTTCTCTTGCTATAAGAATTTGATATACATATTATTGATAGAAAGGGAGCTGAGAACCCCGTTGCAGACAACTTGTCTAGGTTAGAGAATGTTCTTGATGACCCACTACCTATTAATGATAACTTTCCTGATGAACAATTAGATGTCATAAATGCTTCTCGTACTGCTCCATAGTATGCTGATTATGCTAATTACATTGTTGCTAAATTCATACCACCTAGTTTTACATATCAACAAAAGAAATAGTTCTTCTATGATTTAAGACATTACTTCTGGGGTGACCCACACCTTTATAAAGAAGGAGTAGATGGTGTTATTAGACGTTGTGTTCCAGAACATGAACAGGAAACAATCCTCCGCAAGTGTCACTCCCAGTCACATGGAGGACACACGCTGGAGATTTAACTGCACATAAGGTATTGCAATTCGGTTTTTATTGGCCTACTCTCTTCAAAGATGCCCGTAAGTTTGTCTTGTCTTGTGATGAATGTCAAAGAATTGGTAATATTAGTAGATGTCAAGAAATGCCTATGAACTATTCTCTTGTTATTGAACCATTTGATGTTTGGGGCTTTGATTATATGGGACCTTTTCCTGCCTCTAATGGGTATACACATATTTTAGTTGCTGTTGATTACGTTACTAAGTGGATAGAAGCTATTCCAACTAGTAGTGCTGATCATAACACCTCTATTAAGATGCTTAAAGAAGTTATTTTTTCGAGGTTTGGAGTCCCTAGATACTTAATGACTGATGGTGGTTCTTATTTTATTCATGGTGCTTTTCGTAAAATGCTTGCTAAGTATGATGTTAACCATAGAATTGCATCCCCTTATCACCCACAGTCTAGTGGCCAAGTAGAGCTGAGTAACAAAGAACTTAAATTAATTTTGCAAAAGATTGTTAATAGATCTAGAAAGAATTGGTCCAGGAAACTTGATGATGCATTATGGGCTTATAGAACTGCATATAAAAATCCTATGGGTATGTCTCCATATAAAATGGTTTATGGAAAAGCTTGTCACTTACCTCTCGAACTAGAACATAAGGCATATTGGGCTATTAAAGAGCTTAATTATGATTTCAAACTTGCCGGTGAGAAAAGGTTATTTGACATTAGCTCACTTGATGAATGGAGAACCCAAGTTTATGAAAATAAAAAAACTGTTTAAAGAAAAAGTTTAAAGATGGCATGACAAAAGGATACAAAAGCGTGAGTTTAATGTAGGTGACTATGTGTTGCTCTTCAACTCTCGATTAAGTTTTTTTGCAGGAAAACTTCTGTCTAAATGGGAAGGCCCTTACGTTATCGACGAAGTCTATCATTCCGGTGCCATACAAATCAACAACTTCGAGGGCACAAATACGAAGGTGGTGAACGGTCAAAGAATCAAACATTGTATCTCAGGTAACCCAATAAATGTTGAAACTAACATTATTGAAACCGTAAACCCGGAGGAATACATAAGGGACACTTTCCAGAATGTTCCAGACTCCGAAAAGGAATAGGTATGTGGTACGGTAGGTAAACCGACTACAAATTAATTTTAACAGCGGTATTTCTCTATTTTGGAATATTTAAGAAAATAGAAAAATAAGAAGTAGTCTGGGAAGGACACGAGGCCTCCACAAGGGTGGAGGGCGCGCCTTACCCTACTGTGCTCTCCGGACTCCGTTTTCTTGCACGATACTTCTTTTGGTTGGTAAAAAATCATTATATAATCTCCCGGAGGTTTTGACCACCGTATCACGCAAATATCCTTTGTCTTTGTTTCGAGCTTGTTTTTCTGACAGATCTAGATCACCATGACGTCTTCAAGCACCCCCAAGGACAAGTTCTTTGAGAAGGTCATCAATCCCTACCTCGCGGAGGTGCTGCAACACCCTCAAACCATTGAGATGCGTGAAGGGGTGCTGCACATCCGCGATGTTGAGGGACCAAGGAGGACCGGAAGCGTGGAGACAAGGCTTGAAGCATTAATCAACAAGTTTTCAAGTGCCAAGGGATGGTGGAACACGGACTCAATGCCAACCAGATGGTGATTGCGGAGTTCACCAACAAGCACAAGCTGGATGGCAAGGACACTGGGGAGACCATGTTCAAGCTTCATGAGAAAATCGAGCACCTCCAAGCCCAGATCTATGACCTGCAAAACCAAAACTGTGAGTATGAATATAGATTCAAGAGGATGAGTTTGGCTGTAGATTTGAGGATCCCGGAGGCTCGATCATCTTTCTATGATAGGGAGCCTATGCCTTGGAAGATGGAGGACAAGCCTACATCATCAACAACAACACCTTCTTCACCAGCAAAGGAGACATAATCAGATGGGTATGGGCACTCCCCTTGGCAACTACCAAGCTTGGGGGAGTGCCCCGGTATCGTATCACCATCACACTCCTATCTTTACAGTTTTTCTTAGTTCGGTCCTTTTGGTAATATCTTGATTTAGTAGAATAAAGTTTGGAATGAATTAGTTTGAGTTTTGCTTTGTGGTCCCTCTATGAAATCGAGTCCGTGAGCTATCTATAATAAAGGTTAGTGTTGAGTCAAGGGCTTTGCTATCTTGCTATGATCTGGAGGAGAAATAGAAAGAATAAAAAGAAACAAAAGAAACCATGTTGATCTTATGGATAGTAATGACTTCACACATAAAGAGTATGAGGCATAAAAGTTGTTGAGAGTTAGCAAACATAGTTTTGGTCATCGTTGCAATTAATAGGAAGTAATAAAGAAAGAGAGGTTCTCACATGCAAATATACTATCTTGGACATCTTTTATGATTGTGAGCAATCATTAAAATATGACATGCTAAAGAGTTGGTGTTGGACAAGGAAGACAACGTAATGGGTTATGCTTTCTGACATCTTAGTTAAAGTATATTGTCATGGATCGTCCAACATGTTGAGATTGCCTTTCCGCCTCATGCTAGCCAAATTCCTTGCACTAAGTAAAAATTACTTGTGCTTCCGAAATACCCTTAAACCAGTTTTGTCATGAGAGTCCACCATATCTACCTATGGATTGAGTAAGATCCTTCAAGTAAGTTGTCATGTTGCATGCAATAAAAATTGCTCTCTACATATGTATGACTTATTAGTGTGGAGAAAATAAGCTTTATACGATCGTGTGATATGGAAGTAATAAAAGTGATGGACTGCATAATAAAGGTTCATATCACAAGTGGCAATATAAAGTGACGTTCTTTTGCATTAAGATTTTGTGCATCCAACCATAAAAGCACATGACAACCTCTGCTTCCCTCTTCGAAGGGCCTATCTTTTTCTTTATGCAAGAGTCAAGGTGATCTTCAACTTTCCTTTTTATTTTATCCTTTGGCAAGCACCTCGTGTTGGAAAGATCCTGATGCATATATCAAATTGGATGTTCGTTAGCATGAACTATTATTGTTGACATTACCCTTGAGGTAAAACGTTAGGAGGCAACACTATAAGCCCCTATCTTTCTCGGTGTCCAATTTAAAATTCCGTAACCACAAGTATTGCATGAGTGTCAGCAATTATAAAAGACTAAATGATAGTTGAGTATGTAGACTTGCTGAAAAGCTCTTATGATTGACTCTTTCCTATGTTATGATAAATTGCAATTGCTTCAATGACAGAGATTATAGTTTGTTAGTTCTCAATGAAGTTTCTGAACCATACTTGACATTGTGAATAGATTGTTACTTGAGCATAAGAAAATATATGACAAAATATATATATTTTGTTGTTATAAGAATGATCATTGATGCCTGCATGTCCGTATTTTATTTTTATCGACACCTCTATCTCTAAACATGTGGGCATATTTTTCGATATCGGCTTCCGCTTGAGGACAAGCAAGGTCTAAGCTTGGGGGAGTTGATATGTCCATTTTGCATCATGCTTTTATATCAATATTTATTGCATTATGGACTGTTATTACACGTTGTGTCACAATACTTATGGCTATTCTCTCTTATTTTACAAGGTTTACATAAAGAGGGATAATGCCGACAGCTGGAATTCTGGGCTGGAAAAGGAGCAAATATTAGAGACCTATTCTACACAGCTCCAAAAGTCCTGAAACTCCTCGAAAGTCATTTTTGGATTTAATAAAAAATACTGTTGAAGGAATCAACGTCAGGGGGCCCACACCCTGGTCACGAGGGTGGGGGGCGCGCCCACCCCCCTAGGGCACGCCCCCCTGCCTCGTGGGCCCCCTGACAGGCCTCCGGTGCCCATCTTCTGCTATATGAGGTATTTTGGAAAAAAATCATAAGCAAGCTTATGGGACGAAACTCCGCCGCCACGAGGCGGAACCTTGGCGGAACCAAACTAGGGCTCCGGCGGAGCTGTTCTGTCGGGGAAACTTCCCTCCGGGAGGGGGAAATCATCACCATCATCATCACCAACGATCCTCTCATTGGGAGGGGGTCAATCTCCATCAACATCTTCACCAGCACCATCTCCTCTAAAACCCTAGTTCATCTCTTGTACCCAATCTTTGTATCAAAACCCCAGATTGGTACCTGTGGGTTGCTAGTAGTGTTGATTACTCCTTTTAGTTGATGTTAGTTGGTTTATTTGGTGGAAGATCATATGTTCAGATCCTTAATGCATATCAATACCCCTATGATTATGAACATGAATATGATTTGTGAGTAGTACGTTTGTTCTTGAGGACATGGGAGAAGTCTTGCTATAAGTAGTCATGTGAATTTAGTATTCGTTTGATATTTTGATAAGATGTATGTTGTCTATCCTCTAGTGGTGTTATGTGAACGTCGACTACATGAAACTTCACCATTGTTTGGGCCCAGATGAAGGCATTGGGAAGTAATAAGTAGATGATGGGTTGCTAGAGTGACAGAAGCTTAAACCCTAGTTTATGCGTTGCTTCATAAGGGGCTGATTTGGATCCACATGTTTCATGCTATGGTTAGGTTTACCTTAATACTTCTTTTGTAGTTGCACATGCTTCTGATAGGGGTTAATCATAAGTGGGATGCTTGTCCAAGAAAGGGCAGTACCCAAGCACTGGTCCACCCACATATCAAATTATCAAAGTAACGAACGCGAATCATATGAACGTGATGGAAAGTAGCTTGACGATAATTCCCATGTGTCCTCAGGAGCGCTTTTCTCATATAAGAACTTGTCCAGGCTTGTCCTTTGCTACAAAAAGGATTGGGCCACCTTGCTGCACCTTATTTACTTTCATTGCTTGTTACCTTACTGAAAACTGCTTATCATTTCCTTCTGCTCCTCGTTGGGTTCAACACTCTTACTTATCGAAAGGACTACAATAGATCCCCTACACTTGTGGGTCATCACGCAGTAGCCGGGGACGGATGGGGTGGCAGTTCGGATGAGCAGCGCGGTGGCCGTGGATGGACGGGGCGGTGGCCTGGAGTGAGCCATGAAGGCTCCGAAGGCATTTGGACTCCCGCCAGCTATCTTTCGCATTTACAAGGACCCTTCGAGTTGGCTCTGAAATCCTTATTTTCACGGGTTTGGCGGGGATGTTTTCCACGCCCTTAAAATCTTTTACAGGTCGGGGTCGTTTATGGGTTCTATTCGGGTCGCTTTTTCTGTGTGAAACTATAAACTGATGGTTATTTTATAGTTTCCCACGTTTTAAGAGGTTTGCTAGAGATGCTCTTATAGTGATATCCCAGTGTAAAGAGAAGAAGGAATGTTAGAGACTAGAAAAACAAACTCACAATAGAAAAAGAAAAGTCAGGTGCTACAGTGCTATCCCAGTGTAAAGTGAAGAAGGAATGTTATAGACGGTTAGTAAATTATTTACCATTGGTATTTACCATAGATATAAATAATCAATAATTAATTTTATTTTACCATAATTTATTTATAGGTAATGATTATAAATTACATATTAAATCTGTAATTTGTAAATTAATTTAACTCATTTTAGTCTTAATCATATGGATTGAAACAAGGCAAATTAGGGTGTAATTTTCCTTAACTTTATTTTTTAATGTTAGAGGATCCAGTTCCCACATGCATGCAGGTATGCATCATACCTATATGAGAACATCTAAGTTCTGAAAACATGTTTACTCCACTATTAACTTGTTTATATCGCTAATTGATCAGTTAGTGGTTTGTAGTATCTGATCTGAAGATCGATACATAAACAAAACCACGGTGTAACCACAATAAGGGAGTGCAACTCTTTTTTTTTAGAATTGGTGCAACTTTTCTTTTGGGTGACTGTTGGGACTTCCACCCGAGTGGGGGCCTCAGGGCAACTCCAATGCCGACCCAATTCGTCCGTGCGTGCTGTTAAATGAACAAAAGCGTCAGACTAACATGTCGATTCAAACCCAAAACATGTTAGTTCGGCGTCCGTCTAGATACATTTTAGGTCAATTTTGTGTCTGGTTTGCGTCCGCACGGACACGACGAGCGCCCTCTTAGTGTCCTTCGCAGGCCCACATGTCGGTCGCCCAACTACCGCTCGTGGTCGTATTAAACGCGACCACCGATGACGACCCCGCGTGCCAGTGGGTGGAAGCTACGGTCTTCGTCCTTTTTAAAATGTGGGCATGCTTGGGGCTAGCCTCCTCCAATTCCTCTCCTTCCTGTCCACATCTAGCCCCACGTGCTCCCTCGTCGGTGACACTCCAAACCCTAGAGCCATGGTTTTCTTCGGCAAAGCCAAGGGAAAGCTCCCCGCCGCCGGCAGCTCATCCGCACGCCTCCTCCCCCCGTCTCGACGCCCTATGCCGCCTTTGTCGCGGGAACGACTTTACACCAGTGCACCAGGCACGGTGGCACTGGCAATATCACCAGCTATTGTCGTATCCATACATAAACCTGCCGCACGGTTGGCATCTAGATCCGCAGCACATCCCCATGTCGGCGGTGCCGCGGTCCCTGCCTGCGCACACCAAGGAGGTCCGCAGGCGCAGCGAGGTCCTCACGACGGAGCAACGCTGTCTCCCCACCTACGCGCCCGATTCTCCCAACTGGGAGGTCTAGTTTTCCATGAAGCACGAGGGGCAGCATCGCGGTGTCCAGGTGAACCATGCCAACCCCCCGCCGCCCCCACAAGCCCAACTGGAGGAGGAGGAGGAGGCCGCCTACCAGGCCGTTCTCGAGGCCGCCCTGCAGCGCGCGCTAGAGGAAAGCTGGCACGAGGAGGAAGCACGCTGGGACGGCCTCCAAGATGCCCTCGCCCTCTCTACTGCCAAAGATTATGTCATCCCTGATACGTATCCAACGTATCTATAATTTATGAAGTATTCATGCCATGTTTACAATAGTTTTATATGATTTTGGTATGATTTGATTAGAACTAACCCAGACTGACGATGTTTTTAGCAGAACTACCGTGGTGTTATTTTTGTGCAGATATAAAAGTTGTCAGAACACGCTGAAAATCAACGGAGATTTTTTTGGAAAATATGAAAAATACTGGAATAAAAATCTACCGGAGAGGAGTCTCGTGGGCCCCACGAGGGTGGGGGCGCGCCCACCCCCTAGGGCGCGCCCCCTGCCTCGTGGACTCCTTGAGGGCCCCCTGACTTGTTCTCGACGCGAACCTCTCCTATAAATACCCAAACCTCCAGAAATTAACCTAGATCGGAAGTTCCGCCGCCGCAAGCCTCTGTATCCATGAGAAATCAATCTAGGCCCTCTTTGGCACCCTGCCGGAAGGGGCCATCATGACCGGAGGCCATGGAGGAGGATCCTGAAGGGGCCATCATCACCATGAAGGCCAAGGACCAGAGGGGGAACCTCTCTCCATCCAGGGGGAGGCCATGGAGGAGGAAGCACAAGGGGGAGAACCTCTCCTCCTCTCTCTCGGTGGCGCCGGAGTGCCATCGGGAGGGGAATCATCGCTGCGGTGATCGTCTTCATCAACATCACCATCATCATCACCATCCTCATCTCTTTTACGTGGTCCACTCTCCCGCACCCCACTATAATACCTACTTGAACATGGTGCTTTATGCTACATATTATGATCCAATGATGTGTTTCCATCTATGATGTTTTGAGTAGATATCCTTTGTCCTTGGGTTGATTCATGATCTAGATTGGTACGAGTTGTATGTTTTATTTTGGTGCTATCATATGGTGCCCTCCGTGTCGTGCAAGCGTGAGGGATTTCCGCTGTAGGGTGTTGCAATATGTCCTTGGTTTACTTATTGTCTGCGTTGCTTGAGTGAAAGAAGCATAAACACGGATAAGTGAGTCACGGCGTATGGGATAAAGGGGACTTGATGCTTTAAAGATATGCTTGGGTTTTACCTTAATGATCTTTAGTAGTTGCGGATGCTTGCTAGAGTTCCAATCATAAGTGCATATGATCCAAGAAGAGAAAGTATGTTAGCTTATGCCTCTTCCTCATATGAAATTGCAATGACGACTACCGATCTTGTTAACTATTGCCTAGGATAATTCCGCACAGCGATCCATCATTATTCCACACTCGCTATTTATAATATTTAGTAATATATTCTAACTTTACGATAACATCACCTACTTTTATATTTTAGCTCTCCTATATCATGCAAAGTTATCCTCTTCATACCCACAACGTAGTTTTATTTCTCATATCTAGTTGGAAGCAAACGTTCGGTGTACGTAGAGTCGTATCAGTGGCAGATAGGACTTGAGAGAATATTGATCTTACCTTTAGCTCCTTGTGGGTTAGACACTCCATACTTATCACTTCCACCTTTGGAAATTGCTATGATGATTCCCTGCACTTGGGGATTATCAAGCTCTTTTCTGGCGCCGTTGCCAGGGAGCAATAGCGTGAGGTTGATATTCTCGTGTGTGCTTCTTTGCTTTCTTCACTATGTAGATTTTGTTTTTCCTTTTTGTTTATGTTTAGTTTTGGGTGAAACATAAAAAAAATTAAAGAACGAAAATACCAAAAAAAAAATACTTGCCTCTCATGCAAATGTTTTTCAAAAAGAGAAGTGATTGGAAAGTTATGCATTGAAGAAGTGAGGGTCGACCTTGAGCACTTGTGTTCATGCTCACGGAAGCAATGTAGAATTTTTCATGGAAGTTTCTATGTAAATAATTATCCACTTGTATATATCCATTGTATTATAAAAATAATGTGCCAAACTTTGGTTTTCAGATGATTAGATTGCTTGTTTACTATGTGCAGAACAAAAAACAGAAACTTTGGCTGTAGCGCATGATTTTACATTTTTTACTGGAAGGTCAAATGGGTCTGAAACATTTCGCACATTACTTCTATACAAAATTTTCAAATTTTCATATTTATTGCATAATTTTTGAAGTTTCATAAGTTTACTAAACTTCCAGATTACTACAGACTGTCCTGTTTTTGACAGATTCTGTTTTTCGCGTGTTGTTTGCTTATTTTGATGAATCTATGGCTAGTATCGGGGGGTATGAACCATACAGAAGTTGGAATACATTAGGTTTAACACCAATATAAATAAATAATTAGTTCATTATAGTGCCTTAAAGTGGTAGTTTGCTTTATTACACTAACGGATCTCACAAAGTTTTTGTTAAAGTTTTGTGTGGATGAAGTGTTCGAAGATCGAGGAGCTATCAATATGAGAAGAATAAAGAGAGTCAAGAGTTCAAGTTTGGGGATGACCAAGGCACCCCAAGTAAATATTTCAAAGGATACTCAAGCATCTAAGCTTGGGGATGCCCCGGTTGGCATCCCATCTTTCTTCTTCAACAAATATCGGTATACCTGGTTTTTGTTTTGTTCACATGATTTGTGTCCTTTGTGTTTTTTCCTTGAAGATCATGCTAGTATGAGTTAGCCCTTCATTGATTTATAGAATACTTCATGAGCTTCACTTAAATCTTTTAAGTATGATCTGAATTGCTCTTTGTGTTTCACTTAAATCATTTGAGTATGGTTTTATAGAATGCTTCGTGTGCTTAACTTATATATTTTGAGCTTGTATATTGGTTAGTCTATATTAATTGTAGAATTCTACATTAACTTCGCTTATATATTTTGGAGTATGAATAATACTATCATCTAAAGCAGGTTTGGAAGAGTGTCAACTTTAGGAATTAGTGATCCCACTATTCCGAATGAGAAGAGTTTTGCTTATGTGGAGAGTAGAAAAGTTTCTATGCTTGTAAATCATGAAAAGAATGCTTTATGTGGTTATATTGTTCAATTCATTCATGATGCTACTGAAAGTTATTATGAGGGAGGAATATATGCTTGTAGGAGTTGCAATAATACCAAGTCTCCTCTCTATGTGCTTAAAGTTTTGAAGTTATACTTGTTTTGCCTTCCTATGCTAGTTGATTTGTGTTCCTATAAATTATGTGCTCAAAAAATCCCTAGGCATAGGAAGTGGGTTAGATTTAAATGTGATAGTCATATTCTTCATGATGCTCTCTCTATGTTTCAATTCTTTTCTTTTATGTGAGCATCATTGAAATCATCATGCCTAGCTAAAAGGCATTAAAGAAAAGCGCTTGTTGGGAGACAACCCAATATCTGCCCTTGCTGTCTTTGTGTGTTTACATGATTAAGCTACTGTACTAATCATGTTTTATAGCTTTTGTTTCAATAAATTTCCAAGTACGACCTTTGGGAAGACTTGGGTGAAAGTTAATGTGATCTTGCTGTAAAAAACAGAAAATTTGTGCTCACGGGATTAGCTTCTATGTTTTACAAAAGAGTGATTTTGAGTTGATTCTTTTTGCAGAAGATTAATAGACAAATTCCTCACGTCGACCAATTTATTTCATAATTTTTGGAGTAGCAGAAGTATGGTTTTTGTTCAGATCATTACAGACTGTTCTCTTTCTACTAGATTCTGTTTTCATTGCATAGTTTGCTTGTTTTCTAGTTTCTATGGCTTATATTTCTCAATATAAAATGTATAAATGATAGGGTACAGTAGGCATTGTGTGAGAACAATTATGAAACTTGTCTTTGACAATACCAAAGTGAATGGTTTACTCTTTATTATACTAACCTATCTCACGAAGTTCTGTTAAGTTTTATGTGATTGAAGTTTTCAAGCTTTGGGTGAGATATCGATATGAGGAGAATAAGGAGTGGAAAGATGTCGGTGTCAAAACAGGCGGATCTCGGGTAGGGGGTCCCAAACTATGTGTCTAAGGCTAATGGTAACAGGAGGCGGGGGACACAATGTTTACCATGTTCGGGCCCTCTCTATGGAGGTAATACCCAACTTCATGCTTGATTGATCTTGATGAATATGAGTATTACAAGAGTTGATCTACCTCGAGATCGTAATGGCTAAACCCTAGAAGTCTAGCCTATGAGATTAAGATGATTGTGGCTTAAACCCTAGAAATCTAAACCCTCCGGTTTATATAGACACCGGGATGGGCAAGGGTTGTACAAAGTCGGTTACAGAGAAAGGAATCTACATATCTGAATCGCCAAGCTTGCCTTCCACACAAAGGAGAGTCCCATTTGGACACGGGACGAAGTCTTTTATCTTGTATCTTCATAGTCCAACAGTCCAGCCAAAGTATATAGTCCGGCTATCCGAGGACCCCTTAGTCCAGGACTCCCTCATTAGCCCCTGAACCAGGCTTCAATGACGATGAGTCCGGCGCGCAGATTGTCTTCGGCATTGCAAGGCGGGTTCCTTCTCGGAATACTCCAACATAGCTCTCTAAACATAGAAAATTTGTCCGGCTCTGCAAAACAAGTACCACACATAACTGTAGAGAGTATAATATTTCACGAGTCCAATCCGCTGACAACTTTTTATAGCATGACAACATGCCACTACCCGGTCATTATTCGAACCAGTTTTTAGCCTGCTGCTCCGTATTTTGAGGTGCGGTTTTACTGGCACGTCTTGTCGAAGCAGAGATCGTGTCCCCTTATCACGGGATTCTCGTCAGTACAGGCATGGGTAACCCAACCATGTCATCTGCACGGCGCTTGGGGAATAGGAGAATTTTAAGGCGAGCAGGGAGGCACATAACTTTTACTGCCTTTATAAAGGGATAAGGATTCATCCTTGTTCACCCACGCCTTCTCCTTCCTCTACCCATCCATTCTCAAGCTCCAGCGCCGAAGCTCTTGCCTTCTCCGCCCAAAAAAGCACTCCAACCATGTCCGGATCCGGAGCTGGAGGCAAGTGGATGGTCTCCTCCGTCAAGAAGAAGGACATCAAGGAGCTCCAAGAGGCCGGATACCTGGCCAAGGAGATCGTTCACCGACTTCCGGCCAAGGGACAGATCGTCCCTACCCCAGAGCCCCATGAGAGGGTTGTGTTTCTCACACACTTCATCCATGGGCTGGGATTCCCTCTCCACCCGTTTGTCCACGGACTGATGTTTTACTACGGGCTGGACTTCCATGATTTGGCCCCCAACTCTATCCTCAACATCTTGGCATTTATTGTCGTGTGCGAGGCCTTTCTTCGCATCCCACCTCACTTCGACCTATGGCTGAAGACTTTCAATGTGAATCCCAAGGTGGTGCGTGGCCAACAAGCTGAGTGCGGAGGTGCCATGGTGGGCAAGATTCCCAATGTCACCTGGCCTGAAGGCTCCTTTGTGGAGACAGTGAAGGGCTGGTAGTCGGGGTGGTTCTACATCACCGAGCCGCGCGACACCAACTAGGCGGTGGCCTCCGAATTCCGATCCGGAGTCCCGATGCGGCTCACCTCTTGGCAAGAGAAGGGCCTAGCCCGGGGCTCTTTGGATGAGCTGACGGGGCTCCAGACGTGTGTCCAGAACATGATAAGCAAGAGAATCAAACTTGTCAACGTGGTCCAAGTTATGCTTGTCCGCCGGATCCTTTCGTGCCAGTGCCGGACTTGCAATTTGTGGGAGTTCGACCTGGCCAAGCATCGGACGCTGCTGGAGCTCTTAGGCATGATGCACGAAGACGTCTGGAAAGTGCTCTTCAAGGCCGGCGAGGTACCACTGCCCACGACCGAGGATCGTGGGCTTAGCTCAAAACGCCGGGCTAATCCAGTAAGTTCTTTCATGTTTTCAAGGCATTCCATTTACTGGCATATTTGAGGGAGGAATCTAATCCTCCTTACCAAAAATTTTTTCAGGCCTGGATAGAGATAGCAGAGCAGATTAACTGTCCGGCTCCGCTGCCCGAAGATCCAGAAACCCCTCTTTTGACGAAGATGATGTTTCCGGCGCCTTATGAGGTGCCGAAGAAGAAGGGCAAAAAGAAAGCCCGGGGGACCAGAAGTGGTCTCCGTCGCAAGGGCACTTCGGACGTGATGTCCGAAGACGCCGAGACGCCCTCCTCCACCGAAGATGATGAGGAAGAGGAGGAGGAGGAAGAAATCCATTCCCCCCTGCTGGGGGGAGAAAGAAGAGGAAGGCCTCCACATAGGGGAAGGCCGAGGCGTCCAAGAAAGGGAAAACTTCCCATCTGGACAACTCCGCGGCGGCCATCTACAGCAGCGGGGAGTGGGAGCCCAGGGCCAAGCCCTTGGCCAAATCCTAAGTGCCCGGACACAGTAATATATCCAGCCCTTTTACTTTTATTGTTTTTAATATGCTGGATCATGTGCTTGCAGTCTGGCTCAGTCCAACATCGATCTATCCTCCTCTTCGGAGGGATTGTTGGACCCATCGGTGATGACCAGCGAGTCCCTTCCGACGGCCTCTTCCCCAAAGGCACGGACAACACCGAGGTGTTGTCTCGAAGGATCCCCGGCTAGGGAGAGGATCAGGAGGCCGTCCCGATGGTGCCGGAGGGTAAAACCCCGGTTGCCGAACACATGGGGGACAGTCCCCTATGGACACCGACGATGGGGGCTATATCCAATTCGGCCCCCAGCCGCATACATCTCCGGAGACCCAAGTGGCTACGGATTCAGGCAGGCTACCTCTTTCGAACGAGGGGGCGAGCCAACTCCACCAGTGACCTCTGTCCATCCAGAGGCATCAGATAGATTATTGGAGGCACTGCAAGGCACTTCCATTGTGGAAGAACATCGTACTCTTATGAGTGCGGTGATTGAGAAGGTCCAGTCCACCAAACTGAAGCCTGCACTAGCCTTCTAACATGCTTTCAGGTAAGTGATGTAATTGTAGAAAGAATATCATAGTGTAGACAGTAGCTGAGGGAGTCCTGGATTAGGGGGTGTCCGGATGGCCGGACTATGACCTTCGGCCGGACTCCCGGACTATGAAGATACAAGATTGAAGACTCCGTCCCGTGTCCGGATGGGACTTTCCTTGACGTGGAAGGCAAGCTTGGTGATACGATATGAAGAGCTCCTCCCATTGTAACCGACTCTGTGTAACCCTAGCCCTCTCCGGTGTCTATATAAACCGGGGAGTTTTAGTCCGTAGGATGAACAACAATCATACCATAGGCTAGATTCTAGGGTTTAGCCACTACAATCTTGTGGTAGATCTACTCTTGTACGACCCATATCATCAATATTAATCAAGCAGGAGTAGGGTTTTACCTCCATCGAGAGGGCCCGAACCTGGGTAAAAACATCGTGTCCCTTGTCTCCTGTTACCATCCGCCTAGACGCACAGTTCGGGACCCCCTACCCGAGATCTGCCGGTTTTCACACCGACATTGGTGCTTTCATTGAGAGTTCCTCTGTGTCGTCGCCTTTAGGCCCGATGGCTTCTTCGCTCGTCAATCGCGATACGGTCCGCGACGAGACTTTTCTCCCCGGACAGATCTTCGTATTCGGCGGCTTCTCACTGCGGGCCAACTCGTTTGGCCATCTGGAGCAGATCGAAAGCTACGCCCCTGGCCATCAGGTCAGGTTTGGAAGCTTAAACTACACGGCCGACATCCGCGGGGACCTGATCTTCGACGGATTTGAGCCACGACCGAGCACGCCGCACTGTCACGATGGGCACGATTTAGCTCTGTCATCAGACAACACCCAGAGCGTCGCTCAGGTGTCCGCTCCGACCATTTGCTCGGAGCCCACTACGCCAGTCGGGGACGGACGGTTGGACGCCGCCCCGGAAACGGCAACCTCTACGGCGATAGAGCCGGATACCGGCCTAGTCCGTCGCAAGGCCCGTGATTCCAAGGTGCCGGACTCCGATCCGGACTCCGTAAATCCCGCACCGCTTCCGATTAAGCCCGATTGGGCTCCGGTCATGGAGTTCACCGCCGCGGACATCTTTCAGCACTCGCCTTTTGGTGATATCCTGAATTCATTAAAGCCTCTCTCTTTGTCAGGAGAGCCCTGGCCGGACTACGGCCAACACGGTTGGGACGCGGACGACGAAGAAATTCGAAGCCCACCCACCACCCACTTCGTAGCCACCGTCGACGATTTAACTGACATGCTCGATTTCGACTCCAATGATATCGACAGCATGGACGCCGATAAAGGAGATGATCAGGAACCAGCACCTATAGGGCGCCGGAAAGCCACCTCATCATACAATGTATGCATCATGGACACATACAACAAAAACGACAACGAGGACCAAAAGGATGCGGCCAGGGATCGCTCCCCCGAAAAACAATCAAAACGGCAGCGTAAGCGCAAGGCCAAGCCCCACCTCGACAAAAACCCAGCCATAGAGCAGGGCGAATCAACGGACGACGAACATGCCGTCGAGCATCAGTCCAAACAGGGCGGCCAATCCGACAACCAATACCCGGGAAAGATAATAGCCCGGACGACCTCATGCCAGACAAATTGCTGGAAGATCAGAACCTCCACCGAAGGCTCGTGGCCACTGCACATAGCCTGAAAAAGCAGAAGCGGAGGCTCAAGACAGCAGAAGATGCACTCAGGATCAGATGGGGTAAAGTACTCAATACCGCACACAAGTATGGCCGTAGTCGCCACACAAAGAGCTATCCGAAGCGGAAACTACTACCGAAATTTGACGAAGAGGCCATAAAGCCCCCACAGTCAAAAATAAGGAAGCTACAAGGTCGGATAGACGACCCTACGATCAATCTCATGCATCAAAGGACGCCGCACTCCATATGGCGTGCGATCCGTCCAGGAATTCGCATTAGAAAACCGGGCCAACCAGATCCATCTACAGGCCAAGAAAGCAAGCTCCAGTGTGTGATGCAATGCAAAAAAAACCCGAACACCGCGGCACGCCTAAATACAGGGGCGCCGCACACCCCCTATGTTTTACCGATGAGGTGCTGGACCACGAATTCCCAGCCGGATTCAAGCCAGTGAACATAGAAGCATACGACGGAACAACAGACCCTGGAGTCTAGATCGAGGACTACATCCTCCACATACACATGGCCAGAGGAGACGACCTCCACGCCATAAAATACCTACCCCTTAAGCTCAAAGGGCCAGCCCGGCATTGGCTTAAAAGCCTTCCCGAAAACACCATGGGAAGTTGGGAAGTGCTTGAGGATGCTTTCCGAGCAAATTTTCAAGGGACCTATGTCCGACCCCCGGATGCAGATGATCTGAGTCATATAACTCAGCAGCCCGGAGAGTCAGCCCGGAAAGTCTGGAACAGATTCCTTATAAAAAAGAATCAGATAGTCGACTGTCCGGATGCAGAGGCCCTAGCAGCTTTCAAGCATAGTGTCCGAGACGAATGGCTCGCCAGACACCTCGGCCAAGAAAAGCCGCGAACAATGGCCGCATTAACAAGCCTCATGACTCGCTTTTGTGCAGGAGAGGATAGCTGGTTGGCGAGAAGCAGCACCAGCGACCCGAATACGTCCGAACCTAGAGATGGGAACGGGAAGCCGCGCCGTAACAAAGAACCACGCCAGATAAAGGATAATAGCATGATGAGCACGGCAGTAAACACCGGATTCAAAAGCTCTCGGCAAAATCAGAAAAAGCCGCCCCCAAAGGCGATAGGGACGAGCTATCCAACCTCAACAAAATTTTGGACAAAATATGTCAAATCCACAGCACTCCGGGGAGACCTGCAAACCATACCCACCGAGATTGTTGGGTCTTTAAACAGTCCGACAAGCTCAACGCCGAACACAAGGGGCTCAACTCACCAAGCGAAGATGACGATGCACCCCACAAGCAGAACACCGGAGAACAAAAGAAGTTCCCACAAGAAGTCAAGACAGTAAATCTACTTCATGTGACAAAAGGGAAGAGCAGAACGGCACCTACGAAGACACGCTTCGTACAGCCAGCCCCAGAGGAGCAACCCCACTGGTTGTTACAACCAATCACCTTCGATCATCAGGATTACTCTAGGGGATACCAGAACGCAGGCTGGACTGCCTTGGTCGTAAATCCAATTATTAACGGATTCCAATATACAAACGCCCTTATGGACGGCGGCAGCGACTTGAACCTGTTATATCAGGACATAGTCCGTAAACTCGGGGTCAACCCAGTTATAATCCACCACGGCAACACTTCCTTTCAAGGAGTAACACCAGGCCCGGATACCCCAAGTATGGGTTCCCTTACGTTAGAAGTCATGTTCGGATCAACCGACAACTTCCAAAGCGAGAAGCTAACATTCCACATCGCCCCATTCATAAGTCGCTATCAAGCGCTCCTGGGACGTGAAGCCTTCGCCCGCTTTAACGCAATACCGCATTATGCATCCCTTACACTCAAAATGCCCGGCCCAAAGGGCATCATTTCATTACAGGGGAACATAAATTGACCCCCAAAGTACGGGCAGGGGTGCAGCTGCCTAGACAGCCGCCCACAAACCCAGCCCTGCTATCCCGGACACCGCTCAATGAGTCCGGCATTAACATGCTTAATAGCCGCATACCCCCGTGCAAGTGGCTCCCGTGTGCTCGCGCCCGGAGACAATACCGCCCAACTATTTCTCCAACTATATTTTATTTTATTTCGATATAGATTTCTCGCACGCTTATTTTTTACTAAGTTCCTCCCTTTCGCAGACGAACATCGTGCTACGCCCGTCCAGGATACGGCACAACGGAGACACAGGCGCAGACATGCAGCACGGACCCGTTTCAAGGATTCTTTCTAGATTAAGACCCTGCGTAAACCTTTTTTTACTGTCTCTTGTTGATAACATCCCCCGGTTTTCTCTATAGCCGAGGAGGAGGCTGGCGTCTTGGCATGTGGCCACGCCAGAATTTTTTGCACGTACCTGGACACTAGGGGCTTTTTTACCAAGGGCTCTACTTCGGCCCATCTTCATAAAGTCCGAATACCTTAGGGAGTGTTCAGCGTCGCGAGTTTGGCCCTATATGCATCAGCCCCGAATCATGTCTTTGTTCAAATGTTGGGTTTGCCCGACTCCTGTGTTTTGCTGCCTTATGTTCCGTTATATCGGCTAATGCGCCACCAGGAGAACTACTGTGATTGTGCCCCGGTTCGGCCAGGTGAGCACCTTAGTAGAGAAAGCCGAAAACTGACTGTCATGATATAGCGAGGGACTGGTCAACCACTCGATGACTTTCGGAATCTTTAGGATTCCCCCGCATTAACAAAGGGCCGCTTCCCGGTCAGGCACACTAGCGCCCCGAATTCGGGCGAGCGTGGTGCCCCTAGGGGCTATTCAGTAGCCCCACTGTCAAACTCCTATGGCTAAGTGGAAGTGATAAAGCATTATAGTCCGGTTGCCTAGTTCGTCGTGCCACCACCTCCTTTGTAGGACCAAGACGTTGGATTAAGTGTGAAAAAGCGCCTTTTTGTGAACACCCCCGCATTCTATGCGTGGGGGCTGAAGCCAACGACTGCCATCTTTCAGGTTATATACCAATATATACATTAAACGGCCGCACATGAGGCACCATAATTCTTGCAAGCAGAAGTATAAAAAGCTTGTTTCATAAAAACAAAATGCATTTTACAAATAGTATAAGCTATTCAAACACAACATCCTTCGAGCACTGCGATATACGAGCGCCAGGAAGAACTTCCTCAAAATAGTGCCTGGCAGGTACTCGGCTTTTGTCCGAATCCTGGGACGCAACAATACTGGCCTTCATATCTGCCCAGTATGTTTTGACACGGGCAAGAGCCATCTGTGCGCCCTCTATGCACGCCGACCTCTTCATTGCATCAGCATGCGGCACCGAACCAAGGAACTGTTGCACGAAGCCAAAATAACTCTTCGGCTCTGGCTTCTCCGGCCACAGACGACTTGCAACATACTTCATGGCGAGTCCGGATAATCTGTTCAGCTCCGCCTGATGGGGTCATGTACCTAGGGTAGGGTCATGGACCTGATCTAAGTACCTTGCCCAAGGACACCCTTAGAAGAGGTCGCCTTCCAGTCGACCAACAAGGGACTCACTCGACTGACTTGAAGGACTCGACCATGAAGACTCACTCGACCACCAGGAGGTCAAGAGGCACTCTGCACTGCAACGGCCTGTAATTAAGTAGGCTTTATGATAGTAAAGACACTTTATGTGGGGCGTTACCAGTAACGCCCCAGACTTAACTCACCTTAAACCCTCTCCTACGTGGGCTGGCTGGGGTCCTGGCGCACTCTATATAAGCCACCCCCCTCCACAGGTAGAGGGGTTCGGCACCTTGTAACTCATATACTCATAATCCACTCGACCGCCTCCGGGCTCCGAGACGTAGGGCTATTACTTCTTCCGAGAAGGGCCTGAACTCGTACATCTCTTGTGTTTACAACCTCTCCATAGCTAGGACCTTGCCTCTCCATACCTACCCCCCACTCTACTGTCAGGCTTAGAACCACGACAGTTGGCGCCCACCTTGGGGCAGGTGTTTTAGCGATTTTGTGGAGACGTTGCGATTCTTCCGAGTACTTTCATCATGGTGTCTGCTGGAGTTTTGGTCGAAGGTCGAGAGATCTGTCTCGGCACTCTCACCTTCATCGCCGACGACTCCGCCTGGCTCCAGGAGGCTCCACTCGACGTTGATGCGCTCCCCGTCCGCGGTGCGACGCATTTTCGCGCATGTGTCCGCGGCATTCTGCTGCGGCAACCGTCGACCCCGTATCGGACGACTCCTCCATCGTCCACCCTCCCGGTCTCCCGCCAGCGCAAGCGCTCGGGCCGGTCGAGGCTTCAGCGATGGGTGAGGCACGCGGTGGCTCGCCAATCGACCACCACCCAAGTTGCGGCAAACGAGCCCGACGAATCTCTCTACGGCTTGTTCGATCTGTCGACTGGCTCCGTAGAGACTGCATCCGAGTGCGGTAGCAGTGATCCAGCGGCGGAAATCTTGATGGTCGACGGGCCCCGCAGTCCCCCTGGCTTCGCCCGTGACGGTGGAGCAGGTGACGGAGGCGACCCCACACGAGGCCACGAAGAGTACCAGCCCGAGCCACTCGACTCTCTGCAAAGAGAGGAACTTCGCCGCAGGAACGTGGATGCTCTGCGTACTCCCATCGCAGGAGAAACCCCCGAGGCTCGTGCCTTGGAGGAGGCACGTCTGGCCAATTTGGCCGAACGCACTCGACTGGAGAATCTTCAGCGAGCACTCGACGAGCGCGCGCGGCAATGAGTTCCCGACACCAGTCGACGTCAACTCTTCCCGCCGACTCAGGTATATCGAACCCCAATCCAGAATTTAGCAGCCGCGACCCGTATAGCGGAGTCCATCCAGCCTTCGCAGTCGGAAGCTGGCAGAGGTTTGCTGCAGATCAGGGATCTGCTCCGGGCAGCAGGAGATCAGAATTCAGCCGTGTCTCAGTCGCGCAACATAATTCACAGTCGATCCATCACTGCGAATACGGTTCAGTCGGCTCACAGCCCCAGATCGCCTCCGCGGCGTGAAGGGCGCGAGAATCGGCGAGATCAATATGGCGACCGACTCGACCGAGATGATAGGCGTCGAGTGCCCAATTCCCCTCCGAGGGGTGGGTCTTACGCTCCTCGGCAGCAAGATGACAGGCGTCAGTACAGTACAGGGCGAAGGGTTCCAGTCGACCCCAGAGAACCAGGCTTCGACGCGCGATCCATTATCGTGCAAGGTTTGGTCGACCGGAACAGAGCCCATCGAGGCGGACTCGACAGAGATGCACCCACAAGCAGTCGAGTGCATGTTTCTGGTCCTGAATGTTTCAGCAGAGCTATCAGAGCCGCAGTTATCCCTCCCAATTTCAGGTTGGCAACAGGAGTCAGCAAGTTCACTGGTGAGTCTAAGCCTGAAACTTGGCTTGAGGACTACCGAGTGGCAGTTCAGATTGGTGGTGGGAACGACGAGGTGGCCATGAAGCATTTACCCCTCATGCTGGAAGGTTCTGCCAGGGCATGGTTAACCCAATTACCGCCTAGTAGCATTTACACTTGGGAAGATTTGTCCCGAGTGTTCATCAGAACGTTTGAAGGAACTTGCAAGCGACCAGCTGGACTGACAGAGTTGCAAGTCTGCGTGCAGAAGACCAATGAGACTCTCAGAGAGTATATTCAGAGATGGATCACTTTGCACCACACTGTGGAGAATGTGTCTGATCATCAGGCAGTCTGCGCCTTCAAAGATGGCGTCAAGAACAGAGAACTGAGTTTGAAGTTTGGTCGAACCGGTGACATGACCTTGAGTCGGATGATGGAGATTGCTACCAAGTACGCCAACAGCGAAGAATAAGACCGACTCCGAAGCGGCAAGCACAAGCCGAGTCAGTCGGAAAAAGGAAACACCAGTCGGAAACAGAAGTGGAAGGCTGAACCGGCAGCTCCTGGAGAGGCTCTGGCCGTGACTCAGGGAAAGTTTAAGGGGAAACCAAAAGGATCCTGGAACCCCAAGAAGGTAAAGGATAAAGAAGGGAACGACGTAATGGATATGCCATGTCACATCCACACGAAGAAAGACGAAGAGGGGAATATCATCTACCCGAAGCACACCACTCGCCAATGTCGACTCATGATCCAGCAGTTTCAGGGAAAACAGTCTAAGGACAAGGAGAAGGAGTCGGACAAGGCTAAAGACAAGGAGGACAGTGAGGAAGGATATCCGCATATCAACTCCACTCTGATGATCTTTGCAGATGTGGAAAGCAGGAGTCGACTGAAAGTCATTAACCGAGAGGTGAACATGGTTGCCCCAGCAAAAGCAAATTATCTGAAATGGTCTCAAATACCCATCACATTCGACCAATCTGATCACCCGACTCATATTGCCACCCCTGGGACGCAAGCTTTGGTGGTCGATCCAGTTGTCGAAGGCACTCGACTGACAAAAGTGCTGATGGATGGTGGAAGCGGGCTGAATTTGTTGTATGCAGACACACTGAAAGGAATGGGCATTCCGATGTCCCGACTGAGCACTAGTAACATGAGCTTTCATGGAGTTATACCAGGGAAGAAAGCCGAGTCACTCGGCCAAATAGCTTTGGACGTGGTGTTTGGTGATTCGAAACATTTTCGCAAAGAAAAGTTGACGTTTGAGGTCGTGGATTTTCAGAGTGCATATCATGCCATTTTGGGGAGACCAGCTTACGCACGGTTCATGGCTCGACCATGTTACGTGTACCTCAAATTGAAGATGCCCGGCCCCAAAGGAGTGATCACTGTCACCGGTGATCGGAAAAAGGCAGAAGAGTGCTTTCAGAAGGGCTCCAAGATTGCCGATTCCCAGGTGACAGCGGTCGAGTTCGAGGAATACAAGCAAAACGCAGATCCGAGTGACTTGCTGCGATCAAAGAAACCCGCCACAGAGTCTGCATTCCAGTCGTCCGGTGAGACGAAGCCTGTTCACATTCACCCGACCGACCCCGATGCACCTCCGACCCGCATCACCACAACACTCGACCCAAAATAGGAAGAAGCGCTCATCCAGTTCCTCCGTGAGAACTGGGACATTTTTGCATGGAAGCCCCTGACATGCCAGGTGTTCCCAGGGGACTGGCTGAGCATCGCCTAAGAGTCGACTCGTCTGCAAAACCAGTCAAAGAGCATCTTCGGCGGTCCGCCGTCCAGAAGAGAAAAGCCATTGGTGAGGAAGTGGCTTGACTGTTGGCGGCAGGATTTATCCGAGAGATATACCACTCCGAGTGGCTCGCTAATGTCGTCATGGTTCCTAAGAAGGACAAGTCGCTCTGAATGTGCATTGATTTCAAGCACATCAACCGGGCCTGCCCGAAAGATCATTTTCCTCTCCCTCGCATAGATCAAATTGTTGACTCGACCGCGGGATGCGAGAGGCTATCTTTTTTAGATGCCTACTCCGGGTACCACCAGATCCGTCTGTACGGACCCGACGAGGTAAAAACAGCTTTCATCACTCCATTCGGGTGCTTCTGCTATATCACCATGCCATTCGGCCTCAAGAATGCCGGAGCCACATTTATGCGAATGATTCAGAAGTGTCTACTCACTCAAATCAGTCGGAATGTGGAAGCATATATGGATGATATCGTTGTCAAGTCACGAAAAGGTTCTGACCTGCTCGCTGATCTCGCCGAAACATTTGCCAACCTCAGAAGATATGATATCAAGCTCAATCCATCAAAGTGCACATTTGGAGTTCCTGGTGGCAAGTTACTCGGTTTTCTCGTTTCCGAACGGGGAATCGACGCTAACCCAGAGAAGATTGGCACTATTCTCCGAATGAAACGCCCTGTGCGAGTGCACGATGTCCAGAAGCTTACTGGATGCTTGGCCGCATTAAGTCGATTCATCTCACGACTCGGTGAAAAGGCATTGCCTCTTTACCGACTGATGAAGAAGACAGACAAGTTCGAGTGGACTCCAGAAGCTGATGCAGCGTTTGCCGAGCTAAAAGCTCTGCTCTCCACCCAGCCGGTGCTTGCTGCTCCAATCAGCAAAGAGCCTCTGTTGCTCTATATCGCAGCCACAGGACAAGTCGTCAGTACTGTGCTTACAGTCGAGCGGGAAGAAGAAGGAAAAGCTCTCAAAGTTCAGCGCCCAGTGTATTATTTGTCTGAAGTCTTGACTCCATCCAAGCAGAGATATCCTCATTATAAGAAGCTTGTGTATGGAATATACATGACCACAAAGAAGGTTGCTCATTATTTTTCTGATCATTCCATCACAGTCGTCAGCGACGCTCCACTATCAGAGATCTTGCACAACAGAGATGCAACTGGTCGAGTGGCCAAATGGGCGATTGAACTTCTTCCCCTTGATATCAAGTTTGAGGCAAAGAAAGCCATTAAGTCCCAGGCAATAGCAGATTTCCTCGCCGAGTGGATTGAACAACAGCAGCCGACTGAAGTTCACTCGGAGCATTGGACCATGTTCTTTGATGGCTCTAAGATGTTGAATGGTTCCGGTGCTGGGGTTGTCCTGGTTTCCCCCAGAGGAGATAAGCTCAGATATGTGCTCCAGATTCACTTTGATTCCTCCAACAATGAGGCAGAATATGAGGCCCTCTTATACGGGTTGCGCATGGCCATTTCACTCGGCGTCCGTCGCCTGATGGTCTATGGCGACTCGGATTTAGTGGTCAACCAGGTGATGAAAGAGTGGGACGTGAGAAGTCCAGCCATGACTGGATACTGCAGTGTAGTGAGGAAGCTGGAAAAGAAGTTCGAGGGGTTGGAGCTCCATCATATACCCCGACTGAAAAATCAAGCAGTTGATGATCTAGCAAAGATAGGTTCCAAGAGAGAAGCCATTCCGAGTGGTGTGTTCTTGGAGCATATACACACTCCGTCAGTCAAAGAAGATCCTTTCACCGAAGAAACTCCACAGCCCAAGAGTGCCACAGATCCGACTGAGATTGAGGTCCCAGCGGTGGTTGACTTGATCATGGAGGTTTTGGTGGTCATTCCCGACTGGACAGTTCCGTATGTCGCATATATCCTGAGAAAAGAGCTTCCGGAGGATGGGGAAGAGGCTCGACAGATCGTCCGTCGATCTAAGGCCTTTACCGTAATCAAAGGACAATTATACAGAGAAAGCGCGACTGGAGTTGGCCAGAAGTGCATAACACCAGAAGAAGGTCGACTCATCCTCAATGATATCCACTCGGGGACCTGTGGTCATCATGCGTCCTCTCGGACCATCGTGGCCAAAGCATACCGAGCCGGATTTTACTGGCCAAAGGCGAATGAGATGGCAAAAGAGATAGTGGATAAGTGCGAGGGATGTCAGTTCTACTCGAATATGTCGCACAAGCCTGCGTCGGCTCTGAAGACCATCCCACTCGTCTGGCCTTTCGCGGTATGGGGATTGGACAAGGTCGGTCCTTTGAGAACAGGACGAAGCGGCTTCACGCATGTACTGGTGGCAGTCGACAAGTTCACCAAGTGGATCGAGGCTAAACCAATCAAGAACCTTGACACCGGTACTGTTGTTAGCTTCGTCAGGGAACTAATATTCAGATATGGAGTCCCGCACAGCATCATTACGGATAATGGGTCGAACTTTGACTCGGAAGAATTCAAAGATTTCTGCAACTCCCAAGGCACACGGGTCGACTACGCTTCAGTCGCCCATCCGCAGTCGAATGGACAAGCAGAGCGAGCTAATGGACTGATTCTTAAGGGATTGAAGCCCCGACTGATGCGTGATCTCAAACACGCGGCTGGAGCTTGGGTCGACGAACTTCCCTCAGTGCTTTGGGGGCTGCGGACCACACCTAATCGGTCGACCGGAAGAAGTCCATTCTTCTTGGTCTACGGAGCTGAAGCAGTCTTGCCGAGTGATCTTCTCCACAATGCTCCTCGAGTTGAAATCTACAATGAAGCAGAGGCGGAACAAGCGCGGCAGGACGCAGTCGACCTTTTAGAGGAAGAAAGGGAGATGGCTCTGATCCGGTCGACCATCTACCAACAAGATTTGCGTCGTTTCCACGCCAGAAATGTGAGAGGTCGAGCCTTCCAGGAAGGAGATTTAGTTCTCCGAGTGGATCAGCACAAACCACACAAGCTTGCTCCTTCTTGGGAAGGTCCCTTCATCGTCACCAAGGTTCTCCACAATGGGGCGTACCGTCTTTACAACGTCGAGCATAATATCGACGAGCCCCGAGCTTGGAACGCGGAGCTACTCCGCCCATTTTATACTTAAGTTTTATCACTCGGATGAGTTGCAATAAAGTACTTATGTAGTTCATGGACCTCAAAATAATAGTGTCATAGTTCCTCCATAATTTCTGTCACTTTTTATTTTTGTCCAATAAAATTCCCCCTCAGTGGGTGACTTAGCCGCGAATCCGTTTCGCCTAAGTTTGTAAAAATCCTACCGAGTGGTGAGCCAGACTCCCTCTCGGAGGCTTAGCCGCGAATCCATTTCGCCTAAGTTTGTAAAAATCCTACCGAGTGGTGAGCCAGACTCCCACTCGAAGGCTTAGCCGCGAATCCGTTTCGCCTAAGTTTGTAAAAATCCTACCGAGTGGTGAGCCAGACTCCCACTCGGAGGCTTAGCTGCGAATCCGTTTCGCCTAAGTTATCAAAATCCTACCGAGCGGTAAGCCAGACTTCCACTCGGAGGCTTAGCTGCAGTCCAAGGACTCGCCTAAGTTTGTCAAAATCCTACCGAGTGGAGAGCAACCCTCTCACTCGGGGGCTTAGCTGCAGTCCAAGCACTCGCCTAAGTTTTAAAAATCCTACCGAGTGAAGAGCAAACCTCTCACTCGGAGGCTTAGCTGCAGCCCTGTGCTCGCCTAAGTTGTAAAAAATCCTACCGAGTGAAGAGCAAGCCTCTCACTCGGGGGCTTAGCTGCAGTCCAAGCACTCGCCTAAGTTTGTCAAAATCCTACCGAGTGGAGAGCAACCCTCTCACTCGGGGGCTTAGCTGCAGTCCAAGCACTCACCTAAGTTTGTCAAAATCCTA
>NC_041393.1:210738127-210744406 GCF_002162155.2 Triticum dicoccoides
CTCACTCGGAGGCTTAGCTGCAGTCCAAGCACTCGCCTAAGTTATCAAAATCCTACCGAGTGGTAAGCCAGACTTTCGCTCGGGGGCTTAGCTGCAGCCCTGTGCTCGCCTAAGTTGTAAAAAATCCTACCGAGTGAAGAGCAAGCCTCTCACTCGGGGGCTTAGCTGCAGTCCAAGCACTCGCCTAAGTTACAAAAATCCTACCGAGTGGAGAGCAACCCTCTCACTCGGAGGCTTAGCTGCAGTCCAAGCGCTCGCCTAAGTTATAAAAATCCTACCGAGTGAAGAGCAAACCTCTCACTCGGAGGCTTAGCTGCAGCCCAGTGCTAGCCTAAGTTATCAAAATCCTACCGAGTGAAGAGTAAACCTCTCACTCAGGGGCTTAGCTGCAGCCCAGTGCTCGCCTAAGTTACAGAAATCCTACCGAGTGGTAAACCGGGCTTCCACTCGGAGGCTTAGCCGCAGCCCAGTGCTCGCCTAAGTGGACTAAAGAATAAGTCGATTGCAGTAAAGCGCCTTGCTTTGAACCTGCAAAAGACATTTCGAGCCAAAGGCAATCGTATTCAAGCACCAAATTCAAGTTTGAATCAATATCTAAAGGAACCGAAAGTGCTCAGGCGTTAAGCCTGTTAAGGTTTATCGGTTACAATTCCACTCGGCATACCGAGGCAAATTTAAAGCGTCGAGCCAGAAGAAGTTTTTTACCCCTCCTGTGGAGGGCTGGAAGGTGCAACGAATTCATCAAGGTCAATTCCGTCGGCAATCCGAGTGGCAGCCGCAAGGAAAGTTTCCATAAAGGACCTGAAGTCGTGTTTCTTGGTGTTGGCCACCCGAAGGGCCGCCAGCTTCTCTTCTCGCGCGTCTTTACAGTGGACTCGGGCCAGACACAGAGCAACATCTGCACCACACCGAGCCAAGGACTTCTTCCATTCCTGCACTCGACCAGGGATCGTGTTCAAGCGGGCCATCAGCGACTCAAGGTCATTCTGAAGTGTCTCCTCAGGCCAGAGCGTCGAGTCGATGCGAGATGTGGCGGCCTTCAGCCTTGCGAGATAGTCCATGACAGCTGCAACACGAGACTCCAGTCGGAAAACATCCATGGCAACTTCGTCGTTCACCGGAGAATTGATGGGGTCGAGGTTTGGCTCCAGCCGGCTAGTTTCTTCTTCAAAGTTTTGACAAAATTCTGAAAGGATGATCACTAAGTCAAGGGGATGGTCGAATGGAAAAACCACAATTGGAAATGTTTGCCGAGCATAGAGGTTTACCTTCAAGCATAAGAAACAGCTTCTTGGCAAGACCGCTCAGGAAGGCCTCCAGATCATTTTTCTTCCCAGTCAACTTACTGACTTGGTCAGTCAGGGCAGCTTTATCAGTTTTTAGTCGACTGACCTCCTTGTTGGCGATCCCAAGAGCAGCTTTCAGATTGGTATTGTCTTGTTCAAGCTTGGTGACTGAAGCTAACTTCTCGTCAGCAAGCTGGATCTTCTCAGCTAGTTCGAGGTCTTTCTTCTGTTGGGCCTCCCTTACCTTACCTGCAAGTTACAGCAAGATCAGATTTTAAAACAAGCAAGGGGAAAAGCAGTCGTCAGGGTCTCACCAAACATACCTTCGGTCTCCTCCTTTGCTTTCGTCAGCTTCTCCTGAACCAGCTTCAAGCTCAGCTCGAGTTGAGTGTGCTTGTTTTCCAGCTCAGAGTAGCGAGCCACAAGATCACAGGAGTGCTGCGAAGAACCAATCGACTAAATGTCAAATATAATTCACTTCCGAGTGAAAAAGGAAAAATCACACGTTTCTAAGACTACAGCCGAATACAAGCATTCGATCGTAGTCTCGGGGACTACACCCAGTGGGTGCACTCAGCGTGCCCCCACTAATCCTGTTGAAGACAAAGTCGACCAGTCGACCTCAAAAAAAAAAGAGGGAGATGTATTCTTTAAGACTGTAATCCACTGCAAGCAGTCGACCACAGTCTCGGGGACTACACCCAGTGGGTGCACTTAGCGTGCCCCCACCGGTTTGTGAAATCCAGTCGGCATAGTCGACTGACAGAAAGATTGACATCATAAAGCCTAAGGCCGACTGCCAGCAGTCGACCTTAGCCTTGGGGACTACACCCAGCGGGTGCACTCAGCGTGCCCCCGCTAATACGGAGTTTAATCGACACACCCAGTGGGTGACTACTATAAATTCCGGAAAGGAAAAGTTTTTGGTAGCATATCCAACAGAACAAACGGTGGTCGACTGACCTGAACATTGCTTTGGAGGGCAGAACTGGCGTCATAAGCTGCCTGGCTCGCATCCCAGATGGTCTTCAACTGCTCCATCATGATTCCCGCCTGGCGTATTGCCTCCTTCGCCGCGCCAGCTTGGTCCTCTGGGACGTGGTGCGTCGTGAAGAGGGAGGGCTGCTGAGCACTCGTCAATGGATCTGTGAAGGACACCGTGTGTCGAGTGGTGTTCTCTTCCTCCGCAATCAGAATCTCAGGCGCCGTCACATCCTGGGGCACCTTGCTGGCAGACGCTTTCCTACTCCTTCTGCGCTTCAGCGGTTCCTCATCCTCATCATCATCAGGGAGATTGATAACAGCGTTGGGTGGAGCTACGGAGAAGAATCAGGATCAGAGATCGTGAGTCAGTCGACTAAAAACGGCGTTAAGAATATAGTACCTGGTTTTGAAGTTGCTGCGTCCTCCATCTCATGGTCATCAGCCCGGGCTGAGGTCTCAGAAGTAGCAGCACTGCAACTCCAAAGAATCAGTCGACTAACTTCAGCGTCGACCAGAGACAAAGTTCACACAAAATAAGAAGACTTAAGCAGCATGATTACCCTGATATGGTGGGGATGGACACCTTCATCTTACTGTTGATCGGCTTCGACGAGGCCGCCCTGGGCTGCTTCGGCGCCTTTTCAGTCGGCACTGGAGAGGTGGTCCGAGGGCGTTTGGTCGACTGAGCGGCGGTCGCAACCCCCTTACCACGTTCAGTCAAAGGGTCGTGGACAAGCTTCGACCGCCTTTCCGAGCGTGGTGGTACGACCTCCTCCTCCTCTTCTTCCTCATCTTCAACGTCATCTTCATCACCGTCATCATCGTCATCATCATCATCATCCTCTGCAACGTCCGAGTCCCATTCCTCCTCTTCCTGGCTCTCGCCCCCACTCGCCTCACCCTCCTCAGTCGGAGCTTGTGCCCCATTGGGCATCGAGTACAGCTCGGTGAGGGCCTAGCAGATATCAAGACAAGGATCAATCGACCAGTCGACAGGATAAACAGAAATGCATGTGACAAGAACACAGTGGAGAGAAGAGCAAGCGTACCTTGTTTGGATCGCTGTTGTGGTCGAGTGGAGGAATCCTTCTGGCTCCGCGTGGGTTATCCTTGTTTCCGGTAACGGCTACCATCCATCTTTCCAGAGTGACATCGTCGACTGCTTCTGGATGGACACGAGTCTCGTCTTCAGTCCCACAGTACAACCACATGCAGTGGCTCCGGAACTGAAGGGGCTGGATGCGATGCCTAAGGAAGACCTCCAGGAGATCCATGCCCGTCACTCCCTCCCGAACCAACTGCACCACGCGCTCCATCAACATCTTCACGTCAGCTTTCTCCTCCGGAATCAACTTCAGAGAGGAGGGCTTGTTCACTCGGTCCATGGTAAAACTGTGGGAGTCCACTCGACTGCCCCGGCGTCGACTGGTCCTGGCAGTAGAACCAGGTCGACTGCCAGCCTCTGACTGACTCGGGAAAGGTCATGGGCGGGAAGGTGCTCTTATTCCTCACCTGGATGCCCAGACCCACACACATTTGGACGACTCGGGTCCTTTCATCGCCTGGGCTCGCCTTCTTCACGGTCTGAGAGCGACACGTGAATATATGCTTGAACAAACCCCAGTGCGGTCGACAGCCCAGGAAACCCTCACACATAGACACGAACGCGGCAAGATAGGCGATAGAATTTGGGGTAAAGTGGTGGAGCTGCGCTCCAAAGAAGTTCAAGAAGCCACGGAAGAAAATACTCGGCGGCAAAGAAAATCCACGATCAACATGGGTGGCCAAGAGCACGCACTCACCCTCTTCTGGCTGGGGCTGCCACTCCTTCCCCGGAAGCCTCGCAGCTCCATGAGGGATCAAGCCCTTGTTGGCCATGTCGAGGAGATCTTTCTCTGTGATGGTCGACTGGATCCAGTCCCCTTGGACCCAGCCCTTCGGCAGGCGGGATCTGGACGAAGACCCGCCGCGGCTGGTAGATCTCCCCTTCGCCTTCTCCGACGCCGACGCCTTCTTCGCACGTTCCAGCGCCGCCGTCTTCTCCTTCGCCATGGTTGCCGGCGAGATGCGCGAGGGGAAGTTGTGCGGGGGAGAGAGCAAGCGCGCTGGACGGGGACGAAGGGAGCAGAGAGAGAGAGAAAGCTGAGGCACAGTACAAAAATCCTCGCCGGGCGCATTTATAAGGTCCCTTCCAAGTGGATGACAGGTGGGCCCGGTCAATCTAATCATATCCAGGAACAGTTATGCAGACGGGATACGTGGCGAAGAAAGCGGCGCGGAGATCGAGGCGTTTATGTCCCGTCCGATCCGAACGCCGCAGTCCGCTCCACTTCGCGCGCGTCCCCAAATTTCGCATCCCGCGGAATCCGCGAACGGCAGATCGGTCTGTCAGACGCGGGGTTTCCCGCGATCCGTCGCTTGGAGATCGTCGAAGCCCGAAAGATCACTCGACGAAAGAAGAGAATGGATCAAGTCGACTGAAGACAAGTTGCTCACTATCGACGAAGAGATTCTTTGGTCCAGAACAACGCACGGCCAGTGTGCAAAGGTTAATCGGAAACAACATCAACTCCTTCCTCACTCGAAGCCTCAATCCATTCGGGGGCTAATGATGGGGTCATGTACCTAGGGTAGGGTATGGACCTGATCTAAGTACCTTGCCCAAGGACACCCTTAGAAGAGGTCGCCTTCCAGTCGACCAACAAGGGACTCACTCGACTGACTTGAAGGACTCGACCATGAAGACTCACTCGACCACCAGGAGGTCAAGAGGCACTCTGCACTGCAACGGCCTGTAATTAAGTAGGCTTTATGATAGTAAAGACACTTTATGTGGGGCGTTACCAGTAACGCCCCAGACTTAACTCACCTTAAACCCTCTCCTACGTGGGCCGGCTGGGGTCCTGGCGCACTCTATATAAGCCACCCCCCTCCACAGGTAGAAGGGTTCGGCACCTTGTAACTCATATACTCATAATCCACTCGACCGCCTCCGGGCTCCGAGACGTAGGGCTATTACTTCTTCCGAGAAGGGCCTGAACTCGTACATCTCTTGTGTTTACAACCTCTCCATAGCTAGGACCTTGCCTCTCCATACCTACCCCCCACTCTACTGTCAGGCTTAGAACCACGACACCGCCCAGGCGGCTAAACGATCGGATACTGACAGTGGGCATTCTGGATTGTGGTACTGCGACCAAAAAAGCTCTTCCAACTCATGGTCACCCCGGTTGCGGAAGTATTCGGTCGCGTCCACCGCACTTGCGGCCAAATCCAGATAAGCGTTTTCCGCACTCCACTGCCGGTCTAATGGAACATACTTGGGGTCTCCGAACTTCATCTGCAGCATATAAGGCTTTCCAGCCGTGATATCTCCGGCCTGACGCAACTCTTCCTTCATTGCTCTCATTGCAGAGCGAGTATCCTTGGCTTCGGCAGTGATCTTTTCAAGGTCCTTCTGAGCCGCCCTATGTCACATCCCTGGTCCTGTTATGCACTAGGCCAGACCTCATGTGAGCATCATGTTTTAATTCAACTGAAATATGAATTGAGGGATTTTCAAAGCCTCAGAAACCTTCTAAAAATGATCAACATTAGAATCTTCTCAAAGAAGTCCAAGAAAATGTTCCTCTTAGTCTCTGAAAATATTGCAAAGAGGTAAAACTCAAAACAATATTTTGGTATCTCAGAGTTAATTATTTTGGGCCATTTGAATTAATCCAATAACTATTTGCTTTGGATTTATATTTAATATATATTAAATATGACTCCAAATAATTCTGGAAGTTTGTGAGTGGCTTTGTATATATTTTAGCAAGCCACATAAAAACCTACAGAATTTATTAAAATGATTTAGTGTCTAAAACTAAATCAAAACAAACTACAGAAAATAGAAAACAGAATTAAATAGAAATAAAAGCAGAGAGGAGAGAAATCTTACCCGGCGCTCACCTCTCAGCCCAGCCGGCCCAGCTCCTGTGCGGCCCAGCCCACCAGGCGTCCCCCCCCT
>NC_041393.1:210745037-210753045 GCF_002162155.2 Triticum dicoccoides
TCTTCCACCGAGCGGAGCCCCGTCGCCACCGACGCCGTTCGCCGCGGCCACAACCACCGCCTCGCCTCCCCGACGCCTCCCAAAGCTCTGCCTCGACCTACTCTTCCTCCCCACTGCTCCAAGCAACACCAGGAGCCCTGCAGTGACGCCATCGCCGCCATCTTCACCGACGGGCATCGAAGATCGCCGGCCCGATTCTCCGTCGCCAGGTCGCCCCCGAGCCCACCGAGACGCGCTCTGCAACCACAGTGAGCTCATGGACCGACCCCCCTCCTCTCCTGCTCGCGTTCTTGCTCTAGCTCCGTTCCCCACCTCCGCCGAAGCTCGCCGCCGCCATGGCCGACGAGCTCCATGCTCCTGAGCTCGTCCGCTCGCCCGAGCATCACCAGCGTGCTCGGCGCGCTCCTGTGAACCTGCAGCACCCACGGGTTCTCCCTGTTGTGCACCGTAGCACCGTTTCCGCCAACGCCCGAGGTCCAGCAGCCGCTGAGCTCGACGCCGGCGAAGATTACGGCCACCCCAGCTCGCCCCGGTTGCACTGTTGGATGCGCGGGATCGCCAGCTTCCCGTAGAGCCCAGCGGCGCCTCGAATGATTCCCTGTATCGCAATTCCGAGCCGCCCCGCCGCTACTGTCGTCGCCGGCGACATGTCGCCGGCAGGTTTGACCTGATCGGACCGGGGTTTGACCTCCCCTGACGTGTGGGCCCAGGCGCCTGCTTAATTAGTGTTAGGTTAGTTAGTGTTAATTAACTTAGTTAATTAGGTGAGCCACTGACATGCGGGCCCCGCCCGGCTAACTAAGTTAGTTAGGGCTAATCATATTTAGGTTAGTCACTGACCAGTGGGCCCAATCCAGTTAGTTAGGGCTAACTAACTTGGTTAGTTGACTGGGTCACTGACCAGTGGGTCCCACTGGTCAGGTTTGACCTGGGGCGCCCAGTTGACTCTGCTGACGTCACAGTGACGTGGTGCTGACGCCATAAATCATTTCTGGATTTATTATTATTCAGAAAATTTCAGAAAATGCCCTAAACTTCAAAAATTCATAGTAATTCAACCGTAACTCCAAATTAAATAATTTATATATGAAAAATTATCAGAAAAAATCAAGGAATCCATCTGTACCATTTTCATGCATGTTAGAACAACTTATAGCTGCTGTATAGCACAAATCAATTAAATGGCATTTGAATAATCACATATGGAGTTTGAATTTGAATCTTGTATTCAAACCAACTTCATTTAATCTGTTGCTAGTTGCATTAGCTCAAAACACATTCATATTGCCATGTCATAGCATGCATCATTTTGTGCATTGCATTGATTGTGTTCTTCTTTGTTGCCGGTATCTGTTCCCTCCCGGTAGACGATGTTCCGACGTTGTGATCATTGACACTGATGAAGACTCAATGTTATCTTCAGAAGTGCCAGGCAAGCAAAACCCCCTTGTTCATTCTGATAAAATCCCGCTCTCTCGCTCCTGCTCTCTTTTACTGCATTAGTACAACATCGATTCATCTGTTACTTGCTGCGGTAGCTGAACCCCTTTATCCTCTGCATGACCTGTCATTCCACAGTAATTAGATGAAACCCACTAGCATGAGTAGGAGTTGTTTGAGCCCTGTTGTGCCTACTCATTCATGCTTGTTTGTCATGCCTGCTACTGCTTAGAGTTGTGTCAGGTCTGATTCATCCGGGATGAATCAGAGGTGTGTGAACATGTCCTACTGTGCGTGAGCTAAGTGTGTGAACACGATTTGGTAAAAGGTAACGGTGAGAGTCCATGTAGGAGTACATGGTGGGTTGTCTCATTGAAGCCGTCCTTAGGAACTGAGTTCTGTGTTTGTGATCCATGATTCAGCTACTACCATACATTGGGCCCTGAAATATGACCCCGCTCGACTTCTTATTCACCCTAGTCCTCTGTCCAGGAGTTGCAAGTAGTTTCTGGTGTTTGTAGCTTACTGGAGGCCGTGGACAGCGCTGACCGTAGGGGTGGGCTGTGATGCGGTAGGTACGTGGCACGGTGTACCGGATGCCCGTTTGGTATCTCGGGAACCCTGTTCACATCGTTTGGGGCTGTGAGCGAAACTCCGGCCGGATCTCCTCATGGATGGAACCCGAATAGGTGATAAACCTGGACTAGAGACTTGAGTGTTTAGGTAGGTCGTGGTCTACACCCACGTCGGCTTTCGCTTGAAGTCTGCCGAGCACATGTCGTGTGCAGACGCTAAGTGGTGGAAACATGTATGAAGAAGTACACCCCTGCAGGGTTAACATCATCTATTCGAATAGCCGTGTCCGTGGAAAAGGACTTCTGGGTTGCTTATATCAGTTCATAGACAAGTGAAAGTGGATACTCTAAAATACGCAAGATAAGTGTGAGTGCTATGGATGGCGTTCTCGTAGGGAGACGGGAGCGGATCCATAGTGGTGTATTGATATGGTGAATATGTGGACTCGTGTGCGCCACCTCAAAAGAGTTACTTGCAGTCGTAGTTTAGATTAGCCACCGAGTCAAAGCTGGCTTGCTGCAGTTAAACTCCACCATCCCCTTTGTTGATAATGATGCATATGTAGTTAGTTCTGATGTAAGTCTTGCTGGGTACATTTGTACTCACGTTTGCCTATTTTATGTTTTTGCAGAGAGACTTCGGTCTCACTAGTAGTTCCACGTGGACTTCGACGTTTAGCTTGTTACCTCAGCTACGATCTTGTGCCCTCGGCAGGATCTGATAGATAGTCAGGCTTCTCAGCCTTTTCCATTTATAGATGTCTGTACTCAGACATGATAGCTTCCGCTTGTGCTTTGACCTGAATGTTGGGTCGTGAGACCCCTGTTTGTAATATCTCGCTCCTCGGAGCCTAAGGAATAAATACTTGAGTTATAGAGTCATGTTGTGATGCCATGTTGTATTTGCACATATCGAGCATATTGTGTGTATGTTATTGAAATGCTTGGTATGTGTGGGATCTGACTATCTAGTTGTTTATTCTTAGTAGCCTCTCTTATTGGGAAATGTCTCCTAGTGTTTCCACTGAGCCATGGTAGCTTGCTACTGCTCCGGAACACTTAGGCTGGCCGGCATGTGTCCTTCTTCGTTCCTGTGTCTGTCCCTTCGGGGAAATGTCACGCGATGAATACCAGAGTCCTGTTAGCCCGCTACAGCCCAGTTCACCGGAGTCCTGCTAGCCCAGTGCTACAGCCTGGATTCACCCGCTGATGACCGACACGTTCGATGCTGGGTCATGGATGCCTGTCCCTGTAGGTTTGTGCCACTTTGGGTTTACGACTAGCCATGTCAGTCCGGGCTCCTTATCATATGGATGCTAGCGACACTATCATATACGTGTGCCAAAAGGCGCAAACGGTCCCGGGCGAAGGTAAGGCGACACCCGTGGGAATACCGTGCGTGAGGCCGCAAAGTGATATGAGGTGTTACATGCTAGATCGATGTGGCATTGAGTCGGGGTCCTGACAGCGTTGGTATCAGAGCTTGACTGCCTGTAGGATTACCAAGCCAAACTGGTCGAAGTTGAGTCTAGAAATTCTTTAGTTATATAAGGGAATTGATTGTGGGATGGAACGTAAGGCTCTTTTTACTCCTTATACCTCATGGCCTTCTGATCTGAGTCATCTTATCTTTCCTACGGGGATTAAGAACTAGGCTATCTCTTCCTTCTATCAGGATTACGTGTTACTAATCCGTAGACTTACAAGATTGTTGGATTTAAGTCTCAGTTCAGTTCCTATTACTTCTGTATGTTAACTGTTGATCTCGAAACCTTGATATTGTGTTTCTGAGTGGTTATGCCACCATTTTGTAGTATGTCTCAAATCTTTTCTGAGGATTTACAGCCGTTATGCTGTCCGAGTCATCCCAGGTTTCTAAATAGTCTGATGCATTTGCAAAATCCTTTCCCTCTGGTTTCGATGTTCCTTTATGCCAGCTCAATCACACTAATTGTTGAGTTGAGGTATTCTATTGCCTTGACATATATGTTGGAGCTACTATTATGACCCTAGGTGTTTTAGGGAGTCACCTAGTAATCTAGCAATGTTTTGTGTTCCCAGTGTGAAGATTCTGGCCATCATTGTCGAAAGCATCCCGTGATGCCATTTAGTTAGTAGGTATTCTATTCCTGGGTTTTGAACCCGAGATTCACTCTACTTACTTCTTGTTGATAGTGTTTGCTAGTTCCTTTAGGATATTAGTAACCTTTGCGATAGTCCTCAAAGGTCCGTGGTATATCGTTCTTCCAAATACCATGAACCATTCTTGGCAGGAGTTCTTCTGAACCAAAAGATGACAACAAGAGAGCTCTCGATGAGTTCTCCATGCTATATTGTGACTCTGCCAGCTCAACCTTTCTGCATGGGTTATCCGGAAGAATTATGTTGAAATCGTTCGACATGCTAATCCATGCCTCCACAACTCGAAAAGTTATATGTTCCTTTGAGTTGTCCCTCTTTAGTTGTCTACTGACCTTCGTCTATCAATTGATAGTCAAGAGTATGCGTGCGTTCGTTTATCGATGTCTATTACTCTTGTGGTCCGTCAAGCCATTCTATCGTAGAATGACCAGGAGAAACAAACTCCAGTACCTCTTCCATATCCAGGATTGGGTCAAAGAAGTTGTGCTCCGCAGATCAAAATGCCAATCCAGCTTTTGCTCTGTTCTATCTTGGAGTATTACCATCTTTATATCGGGATTGTTATAGGAATTGCACACCATCCTATGAACTCTTGGTACAGTGATACTTCTTGCCATCATTGTCATTCCTCGGTCCTCGTGTTGATGCAACCGGAATACCAACAAATGAATTGTGATGTGTGAAATCAATACTCCTAGCAACCTTGTTGCTTGGTAGTTAAATGGACAATAACCTCATTCTTAACGTGTTGGTTCTTGAATCATCATTCTAAGATTGATCGTGCTACCTTGTCCATCTTCCTGGTGCACATTTCGATTGATGAGTTAGGATTTTGTCAAGTCCTCGCTCATTTGATCATATCGTCTTGCCCTGAAAAGCAAGATTGTTCTCGAGCTTAGTAACATATCGGTGGTTCATGATTTTCCGAATATCTTCTCGAAAGTATCACCAGGTTGTCACCTGACTGTTATGTTGAGCTCGTGATCAAGTTGGTTTTCCAATAAACCACTTTTTTTTTCTTTTCCAAGAATCGGTGTTAGATATCCCTGAGCTAGTTGGTTAAGCTAGACAACAACTTGGAGAGTTGGAAGATAAAAGCTTGTCTGACTTAGTTCGTTCCAAAGGGATATTCTTGTGTAGTGTGTGTTGAAGAAAGATGGTATCTTCATCAATTGATCCTTGAGACCAGTTGCTGGAGCTATTGTCTTGCCAAAACTTTGATTTGAGTATGGGCTATTCTCAAATCAAATCCGAACCAACGATATTCGTAATGTTGTCTTACTCGTGGTTGATCCCTCGAGCATACACCACTACATCTTTGGTCTGACCAATGCTATCACCTTGTTCACCAAGTCGTCGAATTCCATCTTCATGGAAATCTCGATGATTTGTTGTTGAGCCCATCAACATCATTTTATCTTCTCCAAGATCTTGTTGGACAATAAGTTAGTGTTGGAAACTTTTGAAAGCATTATCTTCATGCTAGCTCATGAAGTATTTGTTTGATGAAAGGAGTGACTTCCTCTTATACACGTGCATTTGGTGAAAGTTGCCGCCGTGGATTTGAGAAAGTTAGTTTTGCTTCCTCTGGAATCATCCCAAGTCAGTCATGCATATGTGCAAAGTATTCTATGGTTCGGAGACTTGCAACCTTCATTCCATATGTGTTCCGAGCACACCAAGCTACTGATTGATTTGTTCAAGGAGAAGAAGTTCCTTCTTAAGAGCATGCCTTCTGCAAGGATTTTGATATCCTCGTTGATGGTTCCCCACCTGAACTCGGTAGTGTTTTATCATAAGACTACCACGTGGTCATGTTTGTCTGGGACAGCGTGTTCACATGTTTGTAGCAGAACCAGCTCATGTTTTGGAGCTTACTATCATAGTTCATTCCCCTAGAATCTCGCAACGTCATCTCTTCGATTTGTGTTGCAAACTTTCATTTCTCTTCCTAGACTCGATGAGTCTGGAATATCCTGACACCAACCAGATCTGAATCTCAGGCAGATATGATGGTTTGGAACATTTCCCAAGAACTATAATACTGGTCTTGCGATAACCGGTAAAGTGGATGTCGTGGCCAATACACCCAGCCGGAAGACCTGTTATTATAATATCTTGATTGAGGAAGTTGGCCACCTCCCCATAAGGATTTCGTAGGATTTACCTCCGTAACTGTTCCTTATGGATTCTATTGCTCCCGAAGTCCAACCTTTTACTTGATGCTCTAGTTATCAAACCATATCTATGAATGGGATACGCTATCACATCAGGGAGAACATTAAAAGCGGAGTGCTAAATGTCTCTCGGTCGATCATCTAGATTTTGATCCCTTGGCCTCGCTAAGGTGAAATCTGAGGAAGGTTATCTTCCTTTACATCTGCATCGTCCATCGCTATTCATCATGGTCGTATGTTGAGTTGTCAGCACCCTTGACGCGGTTGTTGATAAAACCTTGATGATTGTGGAAATGCTCAAGTTCTTGAGAGCACGCACAAGTGCTACGTGTTATCATCGGCGCTAACTGGGATTCCTCTCAGTTTCCTCGGCAATGCTATGACCTTCTCAAACAGTGAATTCACTCTCTATTGTTGGGTTCTTCCCCAGTTACCAGAATCATTCCCAGCATTTGCATTTTGTTCCCAGCTTGCACCGCCAATGTACCATTCTACCATGGGTCTCTTCCATTTCCGATGATAAGCAAATTCATCCATTACGTTGTCTTCAACAAGGTAATCCACATCATCCAAGTTCGGGTATGCCATTCTACTGAACCCCTCTAAATGATCGATTATGATTTGCCTTAAGCTGGTATAAAGAGTTTCAAGGATCTTTGAATCAAAGGTAATTCTTTTTGCCACTTAAGGGGATATTTCTACGAGTCACCTTCCCTAAGGTGCATCGTTATGGTATCATGGCAACTCAAACTCCTCGCTACGTTGACAATCATTTACCACCTTCTTAAGCGTGAAATTGTTGTCTACCTAGTGAACCTTTGTCATCTGCTTCACTCCATTCCTATGGATGTGTGCTTCGTCTCTCAGCTCGAGAGATGTTGCTATGTCTCAATCCGTGGGTTAATCCTGAGTTGTTCGACCTTCGAGAAGAACAATTCTTTTAGGGTCTTCCCTTTCCTCTCGCTGACATGATAGTTGGAGTTCTCAGAGGAAGACTTCGAGACAAAGATGGTGTTTGAATCAACGTTCATTTGAACTGCAACCTGGATTGTGAAGATTGTGCTAGTTGCGTTCCCCCTTCACCTTACCCTACGCTTAAATCTCAGGACGAGATTTTTGTTTAGTGGGGGTGAGTTGTCACATCCCTGGTCCTGTTATGCACTAGGCCAGACCTCATGTGAGCATCATGTTTTAATTCAACTGAAATTTGAATTGAGGGATTTTCAAAGCCTCAGAAACCTTCTAAAAATGATCAACATTAAAATCTTCTCAAAGAAGTCCAAGAAAATGTTCCTCTTAGTCTCTGAAAATATTGCAAAGAGGTAAAACTCAAAACAATATTTTGGTATCTCAGAGTTAATTATTTTGGGCCATTTGAATTAATCCAATAACTATTTGCTTTGGATTTATATTTAATATATATTAAATATGACTCCAAATAATTCTGGAAGTTTGTGAGTGGCTTTGTATATATTTTAGCAAGCCACATAAAAACCTACAGAATTTATTAAAATGATTTAGTGTCTAAAACTAAATCAAAACAAACTACAGAAAATAGAAAACAGAATTAAATAGAAATAAAAGCAGAGAGGAGAGAAATCTTACCCGGCGCTCACCTCTCAGCCCAGCCGGCCCAGCTCCTGTGCGGCCCAGCCCACCAGGCGTCCCCCCCCT
>NC_041393.1:210753269-210770119 GCF_002162155.2 Triticum dicoccoides
CTCTGGCTCCCTCTCTCTTCCACCGAGCGGAGCCCCGTCGCCACCGACGCCGTTCGCCGCGGCCACAACCACCGCCTCGCCTCCCCGACGCCTCCCAAAGCTCTGCCTCGACCTACTCTTCCTCCCCACCGCTTCAAGCAACACCAGGAGCCCTGCAGTGACGCCATCGCCGCCATCTTCACCGACGGGCATCGAAGATCGCCGGCCCGATTCTCCGTCTCCAGGTCGCCCCCGAGCCCACCGAGACGCGCTCTGCAACCACAGTGAGCTCATGGACCGACTCCCCCTCCTCTTCTGCTCGCGTTCTTGCTCTAGCTCCGTTCCCCACCTCCGCCGAAGCTCGCCGCCGCCACGGCCGACGAGCTCCATGCTCCTGAGCTCGTCCGCTCGCCCGAGCATCACCAGCGTGCTCGCCGCGCTCCTGTGAACCTGCAGCACCCACGGGTTCTCCCTGTTGTGCACCGTAGCACCGTTTCCGCCAACGCCCGAGGTCCGGCAGCCACTGAGCTCGACGCCGGCGAAGATTACAGCCACCCCAGCTCGCCCCGGTTGCACTGTTGGATGCGCGGGATCGCCAGCTTCCCGTAGAGCCCAGCGGCGCCTCGAATGGTTCCCTGTATCGCAATTCCGAGCCGCCCCGCCGCTACTATCATCGCCGGCGACATGTCGCCGGCAGGTTTGACCTGATCGGCCCGGGGTTTGACCTCCCCTGACGTGTGGGCCCAGGCGCCTGCTTAATTAGTGTTAGGTTAGTTAGTGTTAATTAACTTAGTTAATTAGGTGAGCCACTGACATGCGGGCCCCACCCGGCTAACTAAGTTAGTTAGGGCTAATCATATTTAGGTTAGTCACTGACCAGTGGGCCCAATCCAGTTAGTTAGGGCTAACTAACTTGGTTAGTTGACTGGGTCACTGACCAGTGGGTCCCACTGGTCAGGTTTGACCTGGGGCGCCCAGTTGACTCTGCTGACGTCACAGTGACGTGGTGCTGACGCCATAAATCATTTCTGGATTTATTATTATTCAGAAAATTTCAGAAAATGCCCTAAACTTCAAAAATTCATAGTAATTCAACCGTAACTCCAAATTAAATAATTTATATATGAAAAATTATCAGAAAAAAATCAAGGAATCCATCTGTACCATTTTCATGCATGTTAGAACAACTTATAGCTGCTGTATAGCACAAACCAATTAAATGGCATTTGAATAATCACATATGGAGTTTGAATTTGAATCTTGTATTCAAACCAACTTCATTTAATCTGTTGCTAGTTGCATTAGCTCAAAACACATTCATATTGCCATGTCATAGCATGCATCATTTTGTGCATTGCATTGATTGTGTTCTTCTTTGTTGCCGGTATCTGTTCCCTCCCGGTAGACGATGTTCCGACGTTGTGATCGTTGACACTGATGAAGACTCAATGTTATCTTCAGAAGTGCCAGGCAAGCAAAACCCCCTTGTTCATTCTGATAAAATCCCGCTCTCTCGCTCCTGCTCTCTTTTACTGCATTAGTACAACATCGATTCATCTGTTACTTGCTGCAGTAGCTGAACCCCTTTATCCTCTGCATGACCTGTCATTCCACAGTAATTAGATGAAACCCACTAGCATGAGTAGGAGTTGTTTGAGCCCTGTTGTGCCTACTCATTCATGCTTGTTTGTCATGCCTACTACTGCTTAGAGTTGTGTCAGGTCTGATTCATCCGGGATGAATCAGAGGTGTGTGAACATGTCCTACTGTGCGTGAGCTAAGTGTGTGAACACGATTTGGTAAAAGGTAACGGTGAGAGGCCATGTAGGAGTACATGGTGGGTTGTCTCATTGAAGCCGTCCTTAGGAACTGAGTTCTGTGTTTGTGATCCATGATTCAGCTACTACCATACATTGGGCCCTGAAATATGACCCCGCTCGACTTCTTATTCACCCTAGTCCTCTGTCCAGGAGTTGCAAGTAGTTTCTGGTGTTTGTAGCTTACTGGAGGCCGTGGACAGCGCTGACCGTAGGGGTGGGCTGTGATGCGGTAGGTACGTGGCACGGTGTACCGGATGCCCGTTTGGTATCTCGGGAACCCTGTTCACATCGTTTGGGGCTGTGAGCGAAACTCCGGCCGGATCTCCTCATGGATGGAACCCGAATAGGCGATAAACCTGGACTAGAGACTTGAGTGTTTAGGTAGGTCGTGGTCTACACCCACGTCGGCTTTCGCTTGAAGTCTGCCAAGCACATGTCGTGTGCAGACGCTAAGTGGTGGAAACATGTATGAAGAAGTACACCCCTGTAGGGTTAACATCATCTATTCGAATAGCCGTGTCCGCAGAAAAGGACTTCTGGGTTGCTTATATCAGTTCATAGACAAGTGAAAGTGGATACTCTAAAATACGCAAGATAAGTGTGAGTGCTATGGATGGCGTTCTCGTAGGGAGACGGGAGCGGATCCATAGTGGTGTATTGATATGGTGAATATGTGGACTCGTGTGCGCCACCTCAAAAGAGTTACTTGCAGTCGTAGTTTAGATTAGCCACCGAGTCAAAGCTGGCTTGCTGCAGTTAAACTCCACCATCCCCTTTGTTGATAATGATGCATATGTAGTTAGTTCTGATGTAAGTCTTGCTGGGTACATTTGTACTCACGTTTGCCTATTTTATGTTTTTGCAGAGAGACTTCAGTCTCACTAGTAGTTCCACGTGGACTTCGACGTTTAGCTTGTTACTTCAGCTACGATCTTGTGCCCTCGGCAGGATCTGATAGATAGTCAGGCTTCTCAGCCTTTTCCATTTATAGATGTCTGTACTTAGACATGATAGCTTCCGCTTGTGCTTTGACCTGAATGTTGGGTCGTGAGACCCCTGTTTGTAATATCTCGATCCTCGGAGCCTAAGGAATAAATACTTGAGTTATAGAGTCATGTTGTGATTCCATGTTGTATTTGCACATATCGAGCATATTGTGTGTATGTTATTGAAATGCTTGGTATGTGTGGGATCTGACTATCTAGTTGTTTATTCTTAGTAGCCTCTCTTACCGGGAAATGTCCCCTAGTGTTTCCACTGAGCCATGGTAGCTTGCTACTGCTCCGGAACACTTAGGCTGGCCGGCATGTGTCCTTCTTCGTTCTTGTGTCTGTCCCTTCGGGGAAATGTCACGCGATGCATACCAGAGTCCTGTTAGCCCGCTACAGCCCGGTTCACCGGAGTCCTGCTAGCCCAGTGCTACAGCCTGGATTCACCCGCTGATGACCGACACGTTCGATGCTGGGTCATGGATGCCTGTCCCTGTAGGTTTGTGCCACTTTGGGTTTACGACTAGCCATGTCAGCCCGGACTCCTTATCATATGGATGCTAGCGACACTATCATATACGTGTGCCAAAAGGCGCAAACGGTCCCGGGCGAAGGTAAGGCGACACCCGTGGGAATACCGTGCGTGAGGCCGCAAAGTGATATGAGGTGTTACATGCTAGATCGATGTGGCATTGAGTCGGGGTCCTGACACCCTATCTTCCTGTTCAAGAATTTTATAGCGGTCGGTAGCATCCTGCAACTTTATGGCCATCTCGGCTATTTCGTTCTTGCTCTGGCGGTGAGCAGCCTGTTCGGCTTTTAGCTCTTCAGCCGCTTTAACGGCAGCCGCATCACTTTTCCTTGCTTGCTCCTTGGCTCGGGCAAGTTCCGCCCGAAGTTTCTCCACGGCAGCAGCACCATCTACATAAAGTACATATATAAGGCCCGAGCATCAAGCTCCTATTACCGGGTGTCTTTTGAACATACCTTGAGCCTCCTTCAGCCGCTTATTTACAAGCGCGATGTCGGCATCTGCTACATCAAGTTGCCGCTTTAGTTCGGCAGATTCATCAGTTCGGCTAGCCACCGAACGCCTCGCCACCTTCATGGAATAGGCGACATATTATACCTGGGGTTATGATCCTCCGTGCGCCGTCACTCGTGACGACACACCGAGTCTTAGGGGCTACTATTCATACAGGGCACATTTAATATGCGGCTCTACCAAAAGGTACACCTTCTTACGTACCTCAAAGCCTGTTAGTAAACTCCTGGCAGCTTCGTACAATCCGCTTTCCGCGGATGAAATCCTTCCTATTACCGTATTCATCAACGTACGATATTCTTCTGAGATGGACACCCTACCAAGAAGATCCTTCAGCCCCTCCGATGGCGCACTAGAGGGTGCCGGACTAGCCTGATGACCTTTTCCAGGGTCCAGACTCGGAAAAACCCTCCGGGACGACACCTCGGGGTCGCCAGCCTCGCGAGACGGTGCAACAAGGGGAGGCATTTCGCTCTCTATCATCTCTGGACGAAGATCCCCTGAGGATGAGCTCTGCTGAGAAGGGTTGAGATCCGAAATGCAAGGTAATGTTTCGGTTATTTTCCTCAGAAATAAAACAGGAACATCATTCATTATGGAACCCCTCCCTTCACTTACGTCTCGGGGGAGAGCGGGTCCCCTTTAGGGGGCGATTCGGCTGGGGTGTTCTCCGGTGCCGAACCCTCTGGCGAAGATTTCTTCCCCCGTTTTGAGATTATCACCTCCGGGTCTTCAGAGGCAGTCCTTTTCTTTCCCTGGTCGGGGGAATTCTCGATTCTTCCCTTCCTAACAGCCTCCTTCGTGGAGGCGGTGGCTCCCTGGTTCCTCCATTCGCCTTCCGCCAAAGGCGCGACCTCCAGCATCCTGGTCAGCATGGGATTCGGCACGGTCTCGGGCAGGGGGGCCGGACACCTGATAAGCTTTGCCTTCGCCATCCACTCATGTTCATAGGACAACTCTGTTAAAGGGTAATTTTGTGATAAAAATACGGATGGTGCATCCAAATAAGGGGCTACTTACTTTAGCATCCGGGCGATTGCAGCTCAGACCTGCGTCCTCGGACAAATCCGGACACCTTGCTTGTGATCCGAAGAACAATTTGTACATCCCCATGGGCGTCGTTCCCATAAAATGTTGTAGGACTCTTGGTCCCTCCGGATTGAACTCCCACAGGCGGAGAGGTCGACATTTGCAGGCAATGTGCGGCGAATCACCATGACTTGCGCCAATACGGTCAAATTGATATCTCTTTCTAGAAGATCTCGAATACGGCCCTGCAGCAAGGGCACGTCTTTGGGCGGCCCCCAGATAAGGCCTTCATTAACCCATGACGCCAGCCATAGTGGGGGACCCGAGCAGAAAGTAGGTGGTGCCACCCATGTGGTACCCCTAGGGGCTGTGATATAAAACCAGTCCCGTTGCCATAAGCCGAGCTCCTCTTGAAAAGAGCCTTCGGGCCATGGAGCGTCGTCTATCTTGCTTATTATAGCTCCTCCGCACTCAGCGTGCTGCCCCTCGATCATCTTCGGTTCCACTTTGAAGGTTTTTAGCCACAATCCGAAGTGAGGAGTAATATGGAGGAAGGCCTCGCACACGATGATGAATGATGAGATCTGGAGGATGGACTCCGGAGCTAGGTCGTGGAACTCCAGCCCGTAGTAAAACATAAGCCCCCTCATGAAGGGATCGATCGGGAAGCCTAGCCCCCGAAGGAAGTGAGATGCGAATACCACGCTTTCACCAGGCTGGGGAGCGGGAATAGCTTGCCCTTGAGCAGGCAGTCTGTGCGAGATTTTGCCGGTTAGATACCTGGCATCTCTCAGCTTTCGTACATCTTCTTCCGTGACGGAGGAAGGCATCCACCAGCCTTGAGGGTCGGAGCCGGACATCTTCGAAGGTCCGAAGCGCCTAAAACTAGAGCTTTGGGTGTTGGAACTCGAGGCGAGGGACGGATTTGATTGGTTTGAGAAGAAGGGAGCCGGGCCTTGGTTCCTTTATAAAGGAGATGAATATCAAGAGCCCTCCCCGTGACCGTTTGAGACTCGCTTCCAATTAGGGAGTCATACCTAAGTTGCGGTTGGGTTACCCACGCCCGTATTGATGAGAATCCCGGAATAAGGGGACACGATCTCTGCTTTGACAAGACGTGCCAAGGAAACCGCCTTGCTAAACACGCTGAGGTGGAATAATAAAATGAATAAAAAACCTGGCCGTGGCATGATGTCACGCCGCGGAATACGTCAGCAGATCTGATTAACGCAAATATTATTCTCTCTATGGTGGAATGTGGAACTTATTTTGCAGAGCCGGACACTACCCTGGTGTTCAACATCTTCTATGAAATATTCGGAGGAGGAACCCGCCTTGCAATGCCGAAGACAACTTGCATGCCGGACTCGTCGTCATTGAAGCCTGGTTCAGGGGCTACTAAGGGAGTCCTGGATTAGGGGGTGTCGGATGGCTGGACTATGACCTTCGGCCGGACTCCCGGGCTATGAAGATACAAGATTGAAGACTCCGTCCCGTGTCCGGATGGGACTTTCCTTGACGTGGAAGGCAAGATTGGCGATACGATATGAAGATCTCCTCCCATTGTAACCGACTCTGTGTAACCCTAGCCCTCTCCGCTGTCTATATAAACCGGGGAGTTTTAGTCCGTAGGACGAACAACAATCATACCATAGGCTAGATTCTAGGGTTTAGCCACTCCGATCTCGTGGTAGATCTACTCTTGTACTACCAATATCATCAATATTAATCAAGCAGGAGTAGGGTTTGACCTCCATCGAGAGGGCCCGAACCTGGGTAAAAACATCATGTCCCTTGTCTCCTGTTACCATCCGCCTAGACGCACAGTTCGTGACCCCCTACCCGAGATCCGCCGGTTTTGACACCGACAGTAGCCCCTGATGCTTTGTTTGGTGTTCGGAAAGAAAAGCCGAACAGAGGATCAAAATAATTTTCGCAGGAGTCTAACATAAGATGTCTATGTGAATAAGCAGGCGTCACTGCTGGCTGCTGCCGCTCATACTGCGGAGGTCTCCGGACTGAAGCAGAATCTGGAGCGAGCCGAGGAAGAGCTCGGCCTCGTGAAGAAGCAGCTGGAAGAAATCAAAGGTATGTAGTAACCCGCTTGTATATTTAGGAAGGATGAATGGTTCGCACTGACTAAAGTGTCATGAACTTTATTAGGGGCCACGACCGAAGTAGCGGCCCTCAAGAAGGCGTTGGCCGAGGCTGAGGACAAAGCAGCCAAGGAACATGCTGCGCACGAGAAGCAGGAGGCCTAGGTCAGCAAGGTCCAGCAAGAGCTCCAGGACGCCGTCAAGAAGTACGAGTCCTTGGAGCGTGATTCTAAGACTCAAGAATCCGAACTTGCCAAGGCCCGCCAGAGCATGCAAGATGCCCGAGCCGAAGCCCAGAGCGCCCTCCAGGAAATCCAGGCTGCCAAGAAGATTGCGGCGGGTAAGGCTTTCATTATGCAAAGCAAGTATGTGAAGGAGACGTTCCTTTTACTTACCCGAATTTGGAGCTCTCCAGGGACGTTCACGAATCTGCCACACAGCATATCAGATGCTGCCGAATTTTATCGAGCCAAAGAAGGGAGCTCTATGGAGAAGCTGTTCTGGTTGCAATACCTTGGACCAGAACATCCGGTGCCCTTTAGCAACCAGCTAAAACAGCTTGTCGAGCTACACAAGGCGACCGAACTAGCCATGAAAGACCTAATAGTCTGGCTATGGCCTACCGAGCCCATGCCCAGTAGCTACATCGGACTCATTAAGCGGCTTGTGAGTGCCTGCCCACGGATTGAAGTTATAAAGCGGTCGGTCTGCATTGAAGGTGTGCGGATGGCCCTTGCCCGTGCCAAGGTGCACTGGGCGAAGATGGATGCCAAGAATCTGATGACCGAGGGGCCGCCTGAGGGCAAGCAGCACCGCCGTCCCGAGATGTATTTTGATAGTGTCCTGGAGGGATCCCGCCTTGTGGCGGAGCAATGTGCGAAGGATGTTATATTCCCATGAAAACATTCATGTTATCCTGTCCTGTAATATTAAACAGATTTGTTATGTAATATAATGTCGGTTAGTTTAAAATTTTACCTCTTGTGTGGCCTTTTATGAAAATCTGAGAGTTGGCCAGTCATCGGATTCTGCCCCCATGTAGATAGTACAGGGGTGTTCGGGATAAATATAAACACTCTTTACTCCAAATTTTTGTCCTTAAAGGAGGTGTTTAATGCAATGAACAAGGCAATCGGACTATAAGGCTTTATCACCCTCACTTAGCCATAGGAGTTTGACAATGAAAATTTTGGTGAAGCCCCTGGTATTCGGAAGGCCGAACTCGGGGTGCTATGCACGCCTAATAGGATAAGAACCGATTCCTCTCATAAAGCAGAAAAAATCTCTAAGGATTTGAAAACCTCTCTAACAGCTGACCAGCTCTCGCCGCATCATGACAGTCAGTTTTTGGCTTTCTCTACTGAGGTGCTCGTCCGGAAGAATCGAGACACAGTCGTAGTACTACCCTAGCCAATATAGCGGAACGTAAGGTAGTAAGCACAGGAGCTGGGCAACCCAACTATTGACCAAAGACATGATTCGGAGCCGATGCATATAATGCTATAAGTTTGGGGTGCCGAACTGTACTGTAAAAGTGTTCGGACTTTATTGCCGTATTGCGGGGCATGATGAAGCCCCTGGCGAATTAATGCATACCAGAGTGTACGGGTGCAATTCATAAAAAATACAAAGACAAGGAAAAAATCAAGTAATAAGCTGACGCTGCAAATATTGAGCCACAAACTATTTTCCATTGTAATTTGATTGATACGTCGAGGCGTACTTGTACAAGTAATGCAATAAGCAAGTAAGGCTATTTAACATGCCATGACCAAGCGCGAGCTGCGTGCGGGTATTCAAAACAGGTATAACGATCATTAGCAGAGACCACCTGGGAATTCCCTTGTATGTGAAAGCCCCTTGCCTTCTGGGTGTGTCCGTCCTGTGATGGGTCCGATGATCAGGTTATCAGAAAAGCCTCAAGAAGAGAAAGAACCTGAAAGAAAGAGAAAAAGTGAAGGAATGCCGATCCAGAGGCGGTTGAGCCGCATTGTGGACCGCAATCTAGTTGTGCTTCCGTCCATGCCCATGGTACTTTAAGTGCATAGTTATGTAGGCACGGCACGAATGTCACCGCTTGATTGGGACTGGGACGGAGGCCGAATTGCTAGTCGAGCTCTGGACGAGCTGGAAGGTCCTACTGCAGAGTAGTTCGGACTTGCTTGATGGTGTGTGGGGACTTTACTGCCGAATTGAGGTTCTTCCTAAAAAGGCTACTCTGTACTTCTGCAGCAAGGGCCGCGGTGCGCTCCTCCGTACGGAGGGAGCGCTCCGTATTTCCATTGACCATTATTACACCGCGTGGTCCGGGCATCTTGAGCTTGAGGTAGGCGTAGTGCGGCACCGCATTGAATTTAATAAATGCAGTTCGTCCAAGCAGTGCATGATAACCATTGCGGAAAGGGGTGATATCGAAGATTAACTCTTCCCTTCGGAAATTATCCGGGGATCCAAAGACCACTTCTAGTGTGATTGAGCCTGTACAGCAGGCCTCTACACCTGGTATGACACCTTTAAAGGTGGTTTTTGTGGGCTTGATCCGTGAGGGATCGATGCCCATTTTGCGCACTGTATCCGGATAGAGCAGGTTCAGGCTACTGCCACCATCCATGAGGACTCTCGTGAGATGGAATCCATCAATAATTGGGTCAAGAACCAGTGCGGCTGAACTGCCGTGATGGATACTGGTCGGGTGGTCCCTGCGATTGAAGGTGATCGGACAGGAGGACCATGGGTTGAACTTTGGGGCGACTGGCTCCATCGCGTAGACGTCCCTGAGTGCACACTTGTGCTCCTTCTTGGGGATATGGGTGGTTTATATCATGTTCACCATTTTGATTTGAATTTCTTCTGTCCCGCTGTGTTCGGTGGTCGGGGTTCCTCGTCATCGTCATCGCTTTGTGACCCTTTCTCCTTATTCTCGGCATTTAACTTGCCATCCTGTTTGAAGATCCAACATTTCTTGTTGGTATGATTGGCTGGTTTATCAGGAGTGCCATGGATTTCGCATGGTCGATCGAGTATGTGGTCCAGACTGGACGGGCCCGGATTGTTTCTTTCAAATGGCTTCTTCTGCTGACCGGACTTAGAGGCACTAAATCCGGCATTGACCGCCGTGTCCTCGGTGCTATCATTGTTGTTTCGACGCTTATGCCTATTGTGTCGATGCTTGCCGTTGCTGTTTCTGGCTTCAGAAGTGCCATGTTCGCTTGAATTGTTGTTGCTACGGGCTAGCCAGCTATCTTCGCCGGCACAGAAGCGGGTCATGAGTGTCGTAAGGGCTGACATGGACTTCGGTTTTTCCTAGACGAGGTGTCTGGCCAGCCATTCGTCACAGATGATGTGCTTAAAGGCCGCCAGGGCTTTGGCGTCCGGACAATCGATGATCTGGTTCTTTTTAGTTAGGAACCGAGTCCAGAATTTCCTGGCTGACTCTCCGGGCTGTTTGATTATATGACTTAGTTCATCGGCATCCGGAGGTCGGACATATGTGCCTTGGAAGTTGTCGAGGAAGGCGCCCTCCAATTCCTCGTAGCTGCTAATGGAATTTTCGGGCAGACTGTTTAACCAGTATCTAGCTGGTCCCTTAAGTTTGAGCGGGAGGTATTTGATGGCGTGAAGATCATCGCTGCGGGCCATGTGAATCTGGAGAAGAAAATCCTCAATCCACACCGCGGGGTCTGTTGTGCCATCATATGATTCAATGTTTACAGGTTTAAACCCTTCTGGGAAATCATGTCCCATTACTTTGTCAGTGAAGCAAATGGGGTGTGCGGCGCCTCTATATCGGGCCAAGTCGTGACGTAGCTCGGATGGAGCTCGTCTGCGTTTTTCAGCCCGGACGTCGTTATGTTTGTCACGTTCAGCTAGATGGCCATCGTCGTGCGTCGAGGCACGCAACCCGTGATCCATAGATTGATCTTGTCTGACCCGCTCTCTTTTCCAAATCGCGTCACAATGTGTATATCCCCGAGCTATTGTATTTCTGTTTGTTCGACGAGGTGGTGCGGGCTGGTGATACGTCCATTTTGCATCATGCTTTTATATCAATATTTATTGCATTATGGACTGTCATTACATATTATATCTCAATACTTATGTCTATTCTCTCTTATTTTACAAGGTTTACCATGAAGAGGGAGAATGCCGGCAGCTGGAATTCTGGCTAGAAAAGGAGCAAACATTGGAAACCTATTCTGCACAACTCCAAAAGTCCTGAAACTCCACGAAACAACTTTTTGGATTTATTAAGAATTTTGAGCGAAAGAAATAGGCCAGGGGGCCCACACCCTGTTCAGGAGACAGGGGGCGCCCCCCCTATAGGGCGCGGCCCCCTATCTCCTGGGCCCCCTGGTGGGCCTCCGGCGTCCATCTTCTGCTATATCATCACCCTTACCCTGGAAAAAATCATGGGCAAGCTTATAGGACGAAACTCCACCGCCACGAGGCAGAACCTTGGCGGAATAAGTCTAGGGCTCTGGCGGAGCTGTTCTGCCGGGGAAACTTCCCTGTGGGAGGGGGAAATCATCACCAACATCATCACCAACGATCCTTTCATCGCGAGGGGGTCAATCTCCATCAACATCTTCACCAGCACCATCTTCTCTCAAAACCCTAGTTCATCTCTTGTATCCAATCTTGTATCAAAACCACAAATTGGTACCTGTGGGTTGCTAGTAGTGTTGATTACTCCTTGTAGTTGATGCTAATTGGTTTACTTGGTGGAAGATCATATGTTCAAATCCTTTATGCATATTATTACTCCTCTGATTATGAATATGAATATGCTTTGTGAGTAGTTACCTTTGTTCCTGAGGACATGGGTGAAGTCTTGCTATTAGTAGTCATGTGAATTTGGTATTCGTTCGATATTTTGTTGAGATGTATGTTGTCTTTCCTCTAGTGGTGTTATGTGAACGTCAACTACATGACACTTCACCATTATTTGGGCCAAGAGGAAGGCATAGGGAAGTAATAAGTAGATGATGGGTTGCTAAAGTGAAAGAAGCTTAAACCCTAGTTTATGCGTTGCTTCGTTAGGGGTTGATATGGGCCCATATGTTTAATGTTGTGGTTAGGTTTACCTTAATACTCCTTTTTGTAGTTGCGGATTGCTTGCAATAGGGGTTAATCATAAGTGGGATGCTTATCCAAGTTAGGGCAGTACCCAAGTGCCGGTCCACCCACATATCAAATTATCAAAGTACCGAACACGAATCTCACGAACATGATGAAAACTAGCTTGACGATAATTCCCAATGTGTCCTCGGGAGCTCTTTCCTCATTATTAGAATTTGTCCAGGCTTATCCTTTGCTACATAAAGGATTGGGCCACTTTGCTGCACTTCATTTACTTTATTTACTTTTTGCTCGTTACTATTTATCTTATCACAAAACTATCTATCCCCTATAATTTCAGTGCTTGCAGAGAAAACCTTACTAAAAACTGCTTATCATTTCCTTCTGCTCCTCGTTGGGTTTGACACTCTTACTTATCGAAAGGACTACGATAGATCCCCTACACTTGTGGGTCATCAAGACTCTTTTCTGGCACCGTTGCCGGGGAGTGTAGCGCTTTTGGTGAGAGGAACTTGGTAAGGAAACATTTATTTAGTGTGCTGAAATTTTCTGTTACTTGTCACTATGGAAACTAATCCTTTGAGGAGCTTGTTTGGGGTATCTTCACCCCAACCAGAAGAGCAAAGAGATGCTCCTCAACCTACTGAACCTTATGAAAATATTCACTTTGAGATTCCTTCGGGTATGATAGAAAAACTGCTAGCTAATCCTTTTGCACGAGATGGAACTTTGCATCCCGACCTACACCTTATGTTTGTGGATGAAGTTTCTGGATTATTTAAGCTTGCAGGTATCCCCGATGATGTTTTCAAAAGGAAGGTCTTCCCTTTATCTTTGAAGGGAGATGTAATGACATGGTATAGGCTATGTGATGATACGAGATTTTGGAATTATAAGCGACTGAAGTTGGAATTTCACCAGAAGTTCTTTCCTATGCATCTTTTTCATCGCGATCGTAATTACATATACAATTTCTGGCCTCGCGAAGGAGAAAGCATCGCTCAAGCTTGGGGGAGGCTTAAGTCAATGTTATATTCATGCCCCAATCATGAGCTCTCTCGGGAAATGATTATTCAGAATTTTTATGCTCGGCTTTCTCTTGATAATCGCAACCTGCTCGATACTTCCTGTGCTGGTTCCTATATGCTGAAGACTATTGATTTCAAATGGGACTTATAGGAAAGAATTAAACGCAACTCTGAAGATGGTTCCGACGATGGTAAGGAGTCAGGTATGACACCTTAGTTCGATTGTGTTAAATCTTTTATGGATACCGATGCTTTCCGTGGATTTAGCTCTAAGTATGGACTTGATTCTGAGATAGTAGCTACTTTTTGTGAAACTTTTGCTACTCACGTTGATCTCCCTAAAGAGAAGTGGTTTAAATATAATCCTCCTGTTGAAGTGAAGGTAGTTGCACCTATTACAGTCGAAGAAAAGACTATTACATATAGTGATCCTATTATTCCTATTGCTTATGTCGAAAAACCTCCTTTTCCTGTTTGGATAAAAGATCATGTTAAAGCTTCGACTGTTGTTCATAAGAGTAATACTAGGACTTATACACCTCCTGAGAAAATTAATGTTGAACCTGGTATTGCTATGATTAAAGATCTCTTGGGTGAGGACTTAGATGGGCATGTTATCTCTTTCTTGGGTGAAACGGCTAATATTGCTAGACCCGATACTAAGACACGTAGACCTGTTGTAGGCACGCCTGTTATTTCTGTTAAAATAGGATATCATTGTTATCATGGCCTATGTGATATGGGTTCTAGTGCTAATGCGATACCTTATGATCTTTATAAAGAAATTATGCACGATATTGCACCTGTTGAATTAGAAGACATTGATGTTACTATTAAGCTTGCTAATAGGGACACCATTAAAACTATTGGGATTGTTAGAGATGTTGAAGTCTTGTGTGGGAAGATTAAATACCCTGCTGATTTTCTTGTTCTTGCTTCCCCACAAGATGATTTTTGTCCCATTATTTTTGGTAGACCCTTCTTGAATACTGCTAGTGCTAAGATTAATTGTGAAAAGAATATTGTCAGTGTTGGCATAGATGGTATGTCTCATGAGTTTAATTTCGCTAAGTTTAGTAGACAACCTCGTGAAAGGGAACCACCTAGTAAGGATGAAATTATTGGTCTTGCTTCCATCGCTGTTCCTCCAACTGATCTGTTAGAACAATATTTGTTAGACCATGAAAATGATATGTTTATGAAGGAAATGGAAGAAATAGATGAAGTGTTCCTTAAACAAGAACCTATGCTAAAACATAACCTTCCCGTTGAAATTCTTGGGGATCCCCCTCCACCCAAGGGTGATCCCGTGTTTGAACTCAAACCCTTACCTGATAATCTCAAGTATTCTTATCTTGATGAAAAAGAAATATATCTTGTTATTATTAGTGCTAACCTTTCAGAGAAAGAAGAAGAAAGATTATTGAAAACTCTGAAGAAGCACCGAGCTACTATTGGATATACTCTGTACGATCTCAAGGGCATTAGTCCCACACTATGTCAACACAAAATTTCAGTGGAGAAAGATGCCAAACCAGTTAGAGACCCTCAAAGACGATTAAACCCCAAAATGAAGGAAGTGGTGAGAAAGGAGATTCTAAAACTCCTTGAGGCAGGTATTATTTATCCTGTTGCTGATAGTGAATGGGTAAGCCCTGTCCACTGTGTCCCTAAAAAGGGAGGTATTACCGTTGTTCCTAATGATAAAGATGAATTGATCCCGCAAAGAATTATTACAGGCTATAGGATGGTAATTGATTTCCGTAAGTTAAATAAATCTACTAAGAAATATCATTACCCTTTACCTTTTATTGATCAAATACTAGAAAGGCTATCCAAACACACACATTTTTGCATTCTAGATGGTTATTCTGGTTTCTCTCAAATACCTGTGTCTGCGAAGGATCAATCTAAAACTACTTTTACTTGCCCTTTTGGTACTTTTGCTTATAGACGTATGCCTTTTGGTTTATGTAATGCACCTGCTACCTTTCAAAGATGCATGATGGCTATATTTTCTGATTTTTGTGAAAAGATTTGTGAGGTATTCATGGATGATTTCTCCGTCTATGGATCCTCTTTTGATGATTGTTTGAGCAACCTTGATCGAGTTTTGCATAGATGCGAAGACACTAGTCTCGTCCTGAATTGGGAAAAGTGTCACTTTATGGTTAATGAAGGCATTGTCTTGGGGCATAAGATCTCCGAGAGAGGTATTGAAGTTGATAAAGCCAAAGTTGATGCTATTGAAAAGATGACATGTCCCAAGGACATAAAAGGTATAAGAAGTTTCCATGGTCATGCCGGCTTTTATAGGAGGTTCATTAAGGACTTTTCTAAAATCTCTAGGCCTCTGACTAATTTATTGCAAAAAGATATTCCTTTTGTCTTTGATGATGATTGTGTAGAAGCATTTGAAACACTTAAGAAAGCCTTGATCACTGCACCTATTGTTCAGCCACCTGATTGGAATTTACCTTTTGAAATTATGTGCGATGCTAGTGATTATGTTGTAGGTGCTGTTTTAGGGCAAAGAGTCGATAAGAAATTGAATGTTATCCAGTATGCTAGTAAGACTCTTGATACTACCCAGAGAAATTATGCTACTACTGAAAAAGAGTTCTTAGCAGTTGTGTTTGCATGTGATAAGTTTAGACCTTATATTGTTGATTCCAAAGTTACTATTCATATTGATCATGCTGCTATTAAATATCTTATGGAGAAGAAAGATGCTAAGCCTAGACTCATTAGATGGGTTCTCTTGCTCCAAGAATTTGACTTGCATATTATTGATAGAAAGGGAGCTGAGAACCCCGTTGCGGACAACTTGTCTAGGTTAGAGAATGTTCTTGATGACCCACTGCCTATTCATGATAGATTTCCTGATGAACAATTAGCGGTTGTCAATGCTTCTCGTACTGCTCCTTGGTATGCTGATTATGCTAATTACGTTGTTGCTAAATATATACCACCTAGTTTCACATACCAGCAAAAGAAAAAGTTCTTTTATGATTTAAGACATTACTTCTGGGATGATCCACACCTTTATAAAGAAGGAGTAGATGGTATTATTAGACGTTGTGTGCCTGAGCATGAACAGGAACAAATCCTATGGAAGTGTCACTCTGAATCTTATGGAGGACACCACGCTGGAGATAGAACTGCACACAAGGTACTACAATCTGGTTTTTATTGGCCTACTCTCTTCAAAGATGCTCGTAAGTTTGTCTTATCTTGTGATGAATGTCAAAGAATAGGTAACATTAGTAGACGTCAAGAAATGCCTATGAATTATTCTCTTGTCACTACAAAAAAAGACACATCCGTGACATTTTGGGCCGAACAAAAAAATTTTCGGTCATACATATGACACTTCTATGACGATAATTGTGACAAAACCTAGTATCATCATAGATGTGGTGGGCTCCTACTTCTATGACAAAAAATCATGACAGAAAATGGGCTTTTCGTCCTGGGCGGGCCGGAGACGCAGTTGCATGACATTCTTTGGGCCCTCCATGATGGAAAAAACCGTGGTAGAAGCGAGGGGGAGGAAAATTTCGGGGAGTTGCCGGTTACGGTGGGAGGTCTGGGGCCGAGCGATGCGCGTTTCTCTTGTACACATACGCACGTGTGCGCGAAGCGTTGGCTCTAACTGAACCCGAGCGAGGCGTTGGGCTCTAACTGAACCCGAGCGATTGCACTGCAGGCTACGCGTTACTTAACTCGGGCGATCGATCGATGGCTGTTAACTGAACCCGATGGAGCGATTCCTTCGCTACTGC
>NC_041393.1:210770805-210779160 GCF_002162155.2 Triticum dicoccoides
TGCGGTACGCCACACCCCTCCCGATGAACAGGACCCCCATTTCGTCCGTAGGAGGTCCGTTTCGTCCGTTTTGGGGTACGCCACACCCCTCCCGATCAACAGGACCCCCGTTTCGACCGTAGGAGGTCCATTTCCTCCGTTTTGCGGTACGCCACACCCCTCTCGATCAACAGGACCCCCGTTTCGACCGTAGGAGGTCCGTTTCCTCCGTCTTGCGGTACGCCACACCCCTCCCGATCGACAGGACCCCGTTCCGAACGTACGAGGTCCGTTTCCTCCGTTCTGCGGTACGCTAGGCCTCGTTTCCATCGCCTGTTCTGTCCAAGCCCTCCCGATGAACACGACCACGCATTCCGTTTCGACCCAGCCGGTTGGCTCCCACGCGTTTTGTTGCCTCCCGATGAACACGAGCATTTCGTTGCCTCCCCATGAACATGACGCATTCCGTTGCCTCCCCATGAACACGACGACGATGCCGTTTCTCCGTTCCGACCCAGCCATGTACACGAGCCCTCACCGTACGTATGCGCGAGTAGGCGTTCGAGACCCCGCCCGTATGTACACATATGTGGCCGTATTTTCTTTCTTGTACCCTGGCCGCTGTACGTACATGTACATGCTACGTGCGCGCCTCTACTACGACACATGCGCGCCTCTACATCCACCAGTATATATGTACGTACACGTTCGCGACCAGAATGACAACGCTACGTACGCTTCGACCAGGTGTGTCCCGACTGTCAGGCACTTCCTTGCCTGCGAAGATGTAGCTGGTGGATCCCAGAAGTTAGGGGGGCGAATCGTTTTTTTTGCCTAGATGCACTTCCTTGCATGCGAAGATGTAGCTGGTGGGTCCCAGCAGTCAGGGGGGCAAATCGTTTTTTTTCAGACGCACTTCCTTGCGTGCGAAGGTGTAGCTGGTGGGTCCCAGCAGTCAGGGGGAAAAGTTTTTTTCACGAAATACGGTGGCCTGTCCGGTGGGTCCCCGCTGTCAGGTGGAGGAATAATTATTTTGCGCGTAATAAGGAGGCACTTCCTTGCTGAGGCCGTGGACCCAGCTGTCAGCCTCTCCACGTACAGTCCACGTCCGATGGAAGCCGTTCCTTGACCACGTTGACCACGCCACGCCGAGAGCATGGACGACGGCGAGGCCTAGGAAGGGGACGACACGGAGCCGGGGAAGACGCGACAGTGTATGCCCACGCGTAGAGGAGTACGAGGGTTCACTGGTTCGCTGTTGTTTCCCACGCGGAGGGGAGTACGACTATATGAGGGTTTACTGGTTCATCTGCCGTCGCCGGAGAATAACAGCAGGTGTGGGTGACTAGAGGGATGGCTAGGCCAGCGATGGGAGTATGGTGGGGCGGTGAGGCCTGTGTGGCAGCACAGCCGGCTGCAGGGAGGAGGGAGCAGGCAGTCCCGCCGGCAGTTGTTTGAGCGGCTAGAGCAGGAAGAGCAGAGATTGAAGAACCACGACGGCCGTTGGATGGACATCCAACCATCACTGCTTGTGCGTCAACCTTTTTTTAGGAAAGCCTCAAATCTGTGGAAAACAGCATACAACCCATCTGCCATTATTTCTAATAATTTACAGCCCATTTGCTAATTCTTATGGTTTTTTTGGAGCCCATATTCTTTTTGTCAGCATTACAGCCCATATTGTGGCCACGGTTAAAAAATTATACGAAATTTTGTATATTTTGGTGCGGTCCAAACTGTTTTTAATCCCGAAATTTTGACTCACATTCAAACTGATTTTAAAAATAAATGTATATCAATATAATATCCAACAAATTCTCCACGCATAAAAATTAATGTAATTTAAAATCTTGAAATGAAAAAAATATATTTGAAACTAATTGCCGGTTTGATGTGTTTTAAAAATGTATAGTCCATTTCTCATTACTGATGGGCCATTTTCTCGGCCAGCCGAATGAAAGCTCTCCTCGTCTTGAAAGATTTACAGCCCAACAAGCCTGACAAAGAGACTTACTTGGCAAATCACAAAAAAACTGGGCTGTGGCCATGGACCCAGCTGTCAGCCTCTCCACGTACAGTACTCTTCCGATGGAAGGCGTTCCTTGACCATGTTGACCACGCCGCGCGGAGAGCACCACGGTGGTGGACGACGACGAGGCCTAGGAAGGGGACGACGCAGAGCCGGGGAAGATGCGACAGTGGAAGCCCGCGCGGAGAAGAGTACGAGGGTTCACTGGTTCGGCTGCGGTGTGAGGCTGCCGTCGCCGCAGGGCTTGGTGAGCGGTGGGAATAGTAGGGGGCGGTGAGGCCTCCGCGGCAGCACAGCCGGCGACGGGAGGCAGGAGCATGCGGCACGACCGGCGCTGCTTTGGGCGGCTGGAGCAAGAAGACCAGAGGTTGAAGAAGCACTACGGCCGTTGGATGGACATTGTACGGTCACTGGAGCTAGAATCGTTCATATTGACTAAATTGACAAAGCCCTTCGTCCCCGTCAACTTAGAAGGCCCACAAGACTGCCTCCCACCAAGGTGGGTCCCAGCTAGCCGGGGGAGTATTCATTTTTTTGTGCGTAATAAGGAGGCACTTCCGGTGGGTCCGAGATGACAGCGGGGGGAATGTTTTTTTGCGAAATACGGTGGCCCGTCTGGTGGGTCCCAGCAGTCAGGGGGAAACGATTTTTTTCGCAAAATACTGGTGGCTCGTCCGGTGAGTCCCTGCTATCAGGTGGAGGAATAATTATTTTCTGCGTAATAAGGAGGCACTTCCTTGTGGCTGCCGTGGACCCAGCTGTCAGGCTCTCCACGTACAGTACTCTTCCGATGGAAGTCGGTCATTGACAACATTGACCACGCCGCGCCGAGAGCACCACGGCGGTGGACGACGCGGAGCCGGGCCACGGGAGGCAGGAGCAAGCAGTACTATAGCCGGCCACGGGAGGCAGGAGCAGACAGCATGACCGGCGCTGCTTTGGGCGGCTGGAGCAAGAAGACCAGAGGTTGAAGAAGCACTATGGCCGTTGGATGGACATCATACGGTCACTGGAGTCTTGACTAAGTTGACAAAGCCCTCCGTCCCCATCAACTTAGTAGGCCCAGAAGTCAGCCCAACAATATGGTGGGTCCCAGCTAGCAGGGGGGTATTCATTTTTTGGGCGTAATAAGGAGGCACTTCCTTGCGTGCTAAGATATAGCTCGTGGGTCCGACCTGTCAGCGGGGGGAATGTTTTTTTCGCGAAATACAGAGGCCCTTCCTGTGGGTCCTAGCTGTCAGGTGGAGGAATCATTATTTTGCGCGTAATAAGGAGGCATTTCCTTGCGTGCGGCCGTGGACCCAGCTGTCAGCCTCTCCATGTACAGTCCACTTCCGATGGATGTCGTTCATTGACCACGTTGACCAGGCTACGCCGAGAGCACCAGGGTGGTGGACGATGGCGAGGCCTAGGAAGGGAACGACATGGAGCCAGGGAATACTCGGCAGTTGTTTCCCACGCAGAGGACAACGTGGGTTTACTGGTTCGTCTGCCATCGCCGGAGAATAACAACATTTGTGGGTGAGTAGAGGGATGGCTAGGCCAGCGATGGGAGTACGATGGGGCCGTGAGGCCTACGCGGCAGCATAGCCGGCCGCGGGAGGAGGGAGCAGGCAGTCCCGCGGCGCTTGTTTGAGCGGCTGGAGCATGAAGAGCAGAGATTGAAGAAGCACGACAGCCGTTGGATGGACATCCAACAGTCACTTCTCTCGTGTGTTGACTAAGTTTTTTTTGAGAATCGTGTGTTGACTAAGTTGACAGGGTGTTGCGTGTGTGTCAACCTTTTTTTATGAAAGCATACACGTCAACCTGTAGTAGGCGCACAAGTCAGCCTCAAATCTGTGGAAAACAGCATACATCCCATCTGCCATTATTTCTAATAATGTACAACCCATTTGCTAATTCTTAAGATTTTTTTTGGAGCCCATCTTCTTTTTGTTAGCATTACACCCCATATTGTGGCCACGGTTAAAAAGTATATGAAATTTTGCATATTTCGGTGGGTCAACTGTTTTTAATCCAGAAATATCGATTCACAATCAAACTATTTTGAAAAATAATTTATATAAATATAAAATCCAAATAATTGTCCACGCATAAAAATCAATGGAATTTAAGATCTTGTAATGAAAAAAAATTGAAACTAATTCCTGGTTTGATGTGTTTTAAAAATGTACAGGCCATTTCTGGGCAAACCGAATGAAACTCTCATCGTCTTGAAAGATTTGCAGCCCAGCAGGGTCGATAAAGCAAGTAGGCCTTGTTTGGGTATTTCTTAAAAAAAATAGAACAGGGCTAGCCATTTTCAGCAAGAAAAAACACAACTGGGCTCATGATGTGGTAAACATAAATAAAACCCTGGCTAGACGGGCCGCAGCCCCCGCATAGCCCCGTTGTTACCCTGGTCCTTTGCTAAAACTAGTATAAATAACAACTTCTTGTTCCTCAAAAAAAACTGCACGACTTGCTGGATCCCTGGTGTCAGCCGCTCGTAGTGTAATTCTCTCGTTTATTGAGTACGTTGACAATGGCGTGAGCCCCAGATGTCCAACCATTAGGACCAGGAGGAACCATATTTTTGGGCTTGTACTATAGAGGCACTTGCTTGCGTACTGCCATGACGCTGGTGGGTCCCTACTGTCATCATCTCCATGTATAGTCATCTCCTTGTTCCTCTCGGTTGTTGACGACATTGACAACACAAGAGGGCGGCGCACCACGCACGGCGAGCGAACCAAGGTCGCAAGGCGGAGGACGACGGCGAGGCCTCGGACGGAACGAACAGGAGCCGTTGAAGATGCGCCGGTCCAGTCGCAGGCGGAGGGGAGTACGAGGGTTGACTGGTTCGGGCATGGGTGCGTGTTGGGGCTGACGTCGCTGGAGAATAACAGGACGTGTGGGGGAATAGAGGGAGGTACTGGCCAACGTTGGAGGGTACGTACGGTAGGGCGGCGGAGGCGCAGCCAGCCATGGGAGGCGGGAGCAGGCGGAGCCGACGGGTGGTTTGGTTTGGGCGGCTGGAGGAAGAAGAAGACAAGAAATAGAAGATACACGACAGATGTTGGATGTCAATCCAACGGCTGGTAGGCAGAATCGTTTGATGACTAGCAAGTAAGTCGACACCACCTTGGATAGGCTATTTCCTCGCGGGTCCCAAATGTCAGAATCCAAATCTGTCACGGTCATGCAGCCTTTCCTATGAAAATTTACAGCCCATTTGATGTGCTAGTTCGAAATAAGTTTGGGTGCTGGTGGGGGCTAATCACTTGGCTTCTGTAATGCATAGTGAGCTCAAGCAGCCCGCGTGAGTGATGTTATTTCCCTTGGTTGTGATTTGTTACAATATTTCACTCTAAATTAAACGAATGGCAAGCCTTTTGCCTTGTTTCAAAGAAAATATGACAGTCACAGCCGAGTTGAAAAGGGCAGGAACATCTAACTCCAGCTTACAAACTGTACAAAAGCATGAGGGTTGATTGTTCATCAGGTTTACAAAAAAAAACAGATTGAAGAGGGCAACATCTAACTCCAGCACTGTTTTCGTCAGTCACAGTCAAATGGATTGGTCAGGTCCATAGAATGAACATCATGGGTCGTAAAATTTACTGGATTATGACCACAATATGTTGTAAATAGAAGCCCGACACGTTCAGAAGCTCTTTTGCCCACCTGAAACTCCTTTTTTTCTCTTCAACGTACCCTTCCGTCAAAACCATGCTGCTGATAAACTTAAGCCTGATGGACAATAGTAACCTCGCATTCAGCAGGAAGAATGTGACAAATCTTGTGTTTGCATGGTTGGCTACATATCGTTCTAGCGTTATTGTCTTCAATCAAATCTCATGAGAAGTGAGAAAATCCTGATGCTTATGAATCCACCGATTGGTTATAGCTTTCTTACCCCGTCCTGTTGCCTAAATAGACATGAAGATTGAAAACAGTTAAGGTCTAAAAGAAGAGTGTCGAAAGAGCAACAGCTGAACGGTTAATTCTAGTACACTATATGTGGGCTTCTAATATGCGTGAAACTATCACCTTTATATACAACTTCTCCAGACATGGAAAGCATTGCAGCAAGCAAATAATCTTGTTCAGATCAAAACTATTCATTTGGATATATAAGATCTTGATAGAATCCGGCACCATTGATAAGCCATCCATGGAGAAACTCTTCATTGAGCATAGAGCATAATATTAGTACAAAATGTGTACTCTAAGATGATATATAAATATGCGCAGAAATTTAAAATGCAACTTATGGTTACAAGTGTAGATGATAATATAAAGTACCTGAAGAACTGTGGAGCCAAACACCATATTGAAATGAGCACAGAGATCATGTATTACACGCAAGGTCTCCAGTTTAGGCGTAGAGAGGACGGTTATTTGCAACGGTGAATAACTAGAATCAAGGATCAAGCTTTGAAGTGAAGGGGCATCTTGGATGATGAGCTGCCTTCCGTCAAAAGAAATTCCAATTCTTACAAGGTTAGGCGACTTTATTTGGAGACAACCGATTCTAACTGTGAAAACAAGCACCAAGCACTCCAGCGCAGGGCAACTGGAGTGGATGATGATGTGCAATGAGACCTCCGATATACGAACCCGCACAAGTGAAAGTTTCTTGAGAAATGGAGTCGAAGGTTTAGTACCAGATTGTCTGGTAGGTAGCACAGCGCAAAGGTGGCGGTGTGTAGAGAGGAGGAAAACCGCGAGATGGACATCCGTGCTGAGGGCACAAGTTCATGGCATTCGGTATGTGGTATGTGATTTCCAGGGGAATAGTAGAACTCAAGCAGTTGTAGTTCTGTGAATTCAAGGGATTTCAGCCAGGCGTCCACCGTGCAGGGCATGGTATGCTTGCTCAGGTAGCATGATGGGATGCAAAGGCTTTGAATGGAGCCCTGGTGGGAGGAGATGATGGCTCTGGGGGTTTCAAAATCATTGAAGAGAGATAGCTGACGACACTCGAGATTAAGGGGCACGGCGCGCCATAGAGGGCGCCACCGAATTGAGAGGACTTGGGTGCGGCAGCATTCCTTGGTGGGGAGAAGCGAGATGATCTCCCCAAGGACGGCGTCTGGGAGATCGCTGATGTGGTTCACCCGAGATTCTACGGGTTCCTAGGATCCGGTGGGGGCGGGGTCGCCGCTTCTCCCCGCGCTGCCGGGTGCGGGAACTACAACAGGCGTCGCCGCTAGCGGGAGCCTCATCTTCTTGGCGCTGGGGTCAGCCGACTCCATTTTCCTCGAGGGCGTCGCGTCGCGCTCATGGATTTGAGCAAAGTAATGAATGACGAGCCTAGTTATAGTGCGAGCGAAGAAGAAGGGGAGCTAGGGGTTTTCTGTAGGAGTGAGGAAGAAGGGGAGCTGGGGTTTTCTGTAGGAGTGAGGTGAGGAATTTGGGGGTACGAGTGGAGCGAGCTGACGTGAGGTGGGAGGGAGCGAGAAGGAAGAAGAGCGCTCAGGTTTTTTGGGGGGGGGTGTGCTGGGTGTGGGTAGCGCCTTTTGAATTCATTTTACTATTTACTAGTGTGGATTGGCTGTTTTATCTTGGGCCCAGAGAAACAATTACTACTAGTACAGTGGAGACACTCTACAGCTACCCAGAAAAAGAATTACTACTAGTACAGTGGAGACACTCTACAGCTACCCAGAAAAACAATTACTACTAGTACAGTGGAGACACTCTACCGCTTCTGGCTCCTCCTAGGTCATTGAAATGTCTCCCTCTACTGAATGCCATTCTACTTTTGTTCACCGACATGCGGGCCATGCAGCGCGCAGGCCCAAATGCCATCCACCAAATTAGAAGGAAGTATGCAGGCGGAGAGTCAACCCGGTCGTAGTGCGGCAGTAACGAGTCATCGTATCACAAGACCCCACCTCCCCGCAGTCTAAGTTTGACGGACGAAGCAACCATCATTTCACTCTTCACTGAATCCCCTTCTCCCTCACCGTCTTCAAGAAAGGCAAAACTCGCATCTGCCACTGTTCTTATCTCCCAACAAAGGGAAGGTAAGCGGATCTGTGATGTTGGTATATTTTCGTTCAGAGAAAAAAAAGAACTTTTGCAAAGCAGTAACCGATCCTCACTCTCTTTTTTGTTTCATTGTCATTGCAATTGTGTTTTCCTTTCAGTGGTCTCCTAGTATTCGTTAGTTTCATGATGGACCAAGGAGAACTAGGCAAAGATCTACCAATATTGGAGCAGAAGCGGGAGGCTGATCCCCATGAGACAGAGAGCTCCAAGAAGATGGAGGCAACCACCGAGCCGACCCCAGATACGCTCACGACTACTACTGAGATGGTCAATGCCCCGTTTGAGGTTATAGCCCCCGTGGCACT
>NC_041393.1:210779568-210789629 GCF_002162155.2 Triticum dicoccoides
TGATTTCCTTCTTTACCGATCTCGATTGTGGTTTTTCATCTAAGTATGTGGTGATTTTTTTTAGAAAAGGAAGTATGTGGTGATTAATAATGCAAAATTTTATTAGCTTCGATGCCATGCTATACATAGTGGTTTAAATAACTTGTGTTTCTTATACTAAAAAGTAATTCAGAATTTGTTTCTGTTTCAATTAGAGCCCTGATGCAGACAAGGATTGTGTGGTTGTGCATGTCACTCGCTATGAGGCGGACGACCTGAATATACGCACTGGGAAAACAGAGTTCTTAGGCTGTTGGATCCTGGAAACCATTTGTGGTTATACCAATGAAGAGGTGTATTCCAGCCTCATTGTTGTCAAGCGTGTTGTCCAGGGTGTACTGAAGCACAAGAGTTCAAAGCTACTCCTTCGTTTGTGAGGCACACTGTTCTTGTCAAGCTTACGCAGGAAGATGACGTGGCATGCCTCCACAAACAAGTTTATCAGTGGCAAGGCCACAAGGTTGTCTTCATGAAGGTTCACAGGATTGAGCTGCTGCGGGACGTTCTTGATGATGTTCATGGCAAGGTCCGTCTTGTGTCCAGCCCAAATTAGATCGAGGCATGAAATAGTTGCCCCAACTAGTGTTTAATAGTAGTTTGGATTGTGTCTAATTATCCAAACCTTGCCTGTTATCGACCCCTCTGGGGCTAGTACTCTGTTTGAATCTGTCTATGGGAACTGCTGCTACTTTTGTGTGCCCATGAATCATGTGAGAACCATCATAATTGTTGCCGAAACAGATGCGTCCTCACTAGTTTTTTCATGAATATGGCATGGTAAGACATAAGTTGTCACGGTTTATCATACGAGTAGTGTGTGTTTTGATGAAATAGAGCACTCGTTCGAGAACCGTGCGCCGACGTATACATAAGTACAGTACTTGTGAACACTGTTGGTGCTACCCCACTTGTAAGTAGTTGTGCAAAACACGGCACATTGGCTCAGCTTGCTTCAACACTAGGCTATCGACCAGCTAACAATCAACAATCTGCTGTCTGACATATAAGCAACTACGTATCTTGTTACAATGGTTCATGCAGTTAATTGAGGCCAAAATGTAATATATTACAAACGTTCAACGCTAGTCCAGCGCTCATCTGGAACACTCACATTAAACTCGTCTTCATAAAAATCTTGAAAAGCACAAGTTAAGCAGTTTTATACATCTCAATGATTCATAGAACATAACAAACATATACTAGTTCACAGCAAAAGACAAAGTTGTGAGAAGGTTTACAAATCAGGAAAAAACAAGCAAGGCTTCTCTGAGCAAAGGGCCTCCTGACAGGCTTAAATTTCCTGGAGTTCACTCTTGTTTTTTCTTGTTGCCACCATCCAGGGTTAGGTTCTCTCATTCCAGAATATCCAATGATAATTGTGGTCTCAGCTGGAATGCTGAACTGAACCATGCAGTGTACTGACCAGTTGAAATGCTTGTGCATTCCACTAAATTTAAGCACCGTTATTTGCAGAAATAAGCAGACCACAATGCCTCTTGTCTGCGCAGCTGTCCAAAAAACCGCCATGCAGCCATGCCAGCTAGTCCTTGGTCCGTGGAAGAACTGGCAGAAAGTGCATTCTGGGCTAGGATGGAGTTGTTTTTGCTCATCCCTGCACTACAATCAGGAAGTAAAATGTACGAATCATCTTCTTTTAGATTGTGTTGGTCATTTTACCTTAGTTACTAGCAATGTAGGAATACCTTGAAGACTGGAGGTTAGACGATGGCAACGAGGGATAGCCATCTCATTTTGCGCAGTTGTACTAAAACTGAGGTGTGTGCTTTTGATTGCGCAGATACAAACGATACAGAGACAGACATCCCGAAACGATATGGAGACAGACATCCCTGTTTGCACAAATACGAAATACGGTTATTTAAACAGTGACAGATATTACTACTTTCCCCCGTTTCCTCTTAGAACCAAGTCCTAGATTCATGCTACAGCTTTCCCACTTTGTTCCCTGTTTGAACCAACGCTTTGAGTTGACTGTATGAACAAGCTTTACTTCTAATAATAGTAGAAGTCTAGGTAGCTTTGGAACAGTGGACGGAAGTAGAAAAGGATCCACATGAAGGGGGAAGAGCTGGGGCAGTAGAGCAAGGCAGGTTTCGAAGGAATATATACCTGAGGGTCGTCGGCATGTGGCAAAGACGGCGTCGGGAGGCCGCATCTTGGCCACAATACCGCAGGGAGGAAGAAGGGGTCGGAGGCCCTCCCGAGCCGGCGCTCTCTCGGGGAGAACGGCACGGCCGCCGATCGGGACGCACGGGCAGTCTTTGGTCTCCTCCCTCGCCGCTGACGACAGCGTGAACGATGCACCTACACCCCTACCCCAGTCGAGGTTGTTCGGCCGAATTTGTGACCAGCCGTGAGCTGAGAGAGAGAGAGAGTGGCCACCTATGTCTTTCTTAGATCTGGAGAGCATGAGAGAGTGAACGAGAGGAACCCTAGTAAAGCAAGCGCTAAGGCTCCTGCTTTTATATATAGTGGAGTGATTTTGTTGTACCGGCTTCAAAAAAATGCGCTCCTACGTGTACCCGCGAGTGGGTGTGAGAGAACTAGTTTGTGCGTGCACCGCTTCTCTTCGTGAGAGTACAATATATACTATGCCCAAAGAACGTTCGCCGCAAGAGTAATAATATAAGTGTGTGACGTGCGAGCTAAAATAAAATGTGCGCGCCGTCTTTTGTTTTTTATAAGTTCTGAGGGTAGGGTGTGAAGAGCACATATGTGTGTGACGTCTACCTGCAGATAGACGATGGGTGCCACGTGCGAGTCTGCGAGAGGACTCGGGAGAGTTGTGACTCGTGAGGGTGCATGTGCATGAGAGAGAGGGGGGCACGTATCAATGCAATGCATGTGTCCATAAATCATTATCCGACAAACGTTCGCCACAAGCCTTTTCCTGACGAACGCTGTAAGAACCGTTAGATCGGCATCCGACAGTGTCAGTTTTGTCGTGTCATTTAACAGAACATCTACTCCTCCTACACACAAATCTTCCATGTGAGTGTTAGCAACTACCGTGTGCTCCCTCCATTCCGGAATGCAGTGCATATAGCTTTATTGAAAATTAGAACCTCGCAAACTTTTACCGAGTTTTCGTGTACCAAATTGCACATGTAGAATACCCTGTATATATCATTTCATTCATCTTCAAGAGGTAACTATAAAGATGGGTGAGGAGTCTACAAAGAAAGACCATCTTATCACCCGCAGCAATTTCAACCATCCTTTAGTGTCGAGGAATATCATAGGAACTCTATATGATATGATTTTTATAGGATTTTTTTCCTTTAGAGCCAATTGGTTCATAGGAATAGATTCATATACTCTACATTTCAAAGGAAATAAACATGATATCATTTCTATAGCTTTAGAGCCACTTGGTTCATATGAATGGATTCCTATACTCCCTTAATTTCAAAGGAAAATAAACATTAGCGTATATTCAATAGAAAAGTTCCTATGATATGAACCAAATTACATCTCTTTACTAATCCCTCCTCATAGGAATTGAGATACATGTCATCTCTAGATTCAATAGAAAAGTTCCTATGATGTGAACCAAATGACATCTCTTTTCCAATCCTTACTCATAGGAATTGAGATCCTCCATTTCATCTCTTTCCCTACTACTTCCATGTATACATCTTCTATTCCTAAATAGATAGTACAACCCACTAGTAGTTTTTTTCCAAAACATGCAACTATGGCACAAGAACTATATAGTGTGCCAATAACTTTGAAAGATGGTAGCTGGATAAAGCTAACCCGAAAGTGCAGAGATGGGCAAATCCGAGCACTACTGGCCGTTGGATATCATCAACATTCCACCAGATATGCCACATGTACAATTTAGAAGACTCCATGGTTGAACTTAAGCATAATGCACAAACCTCAAAACACAAGCACTTCTCCTTTGTTCTAGAATCTTCTGTGTCATAATTGATTCTTTTTCTAAATGAATTGCCATTATTTGTTTTTTACTTTATGATTTACAATGCACAACCCCATGAATCTTAACATTTTTATAAAACTAATTTATTTTGAATGAGATGAACTATAAGAACTAAATGAACATCTACATCATGCATATATGACTCAAAGCTTTACATGCTATAGTGTGTATTTATTCATAATTTGGTTTCGAAATCTCATGCGTTCAATACATGTGTACCTTACTAGTTTTGAGTAGAGTAGCAAATTTTACGCAGCCCTGAGTATATCAAAATGCAGGGCCCATGCATCATTGACTTTCGGTCGAACCTACGTCCACAATTTTCCGTACGTGCTATATCTCCACTGGTCCCAGAACCCAACATGCTTCCTCGTTCCCGTAAAACCAAGCGGCCCACACATATTTAAGGCGTCGACTCGAACCCGTTTACTACGACGTGGCCCCGCATGCCATAGGACTCCTACAAACCCTACCGCCGCACTCATCATCGGTTTTCTTCAAGAGGACGAGGGAGAAGCCAATTTGTAGTGGAGGCGCTTTCAAAAAAAGGATCTGTAGTGGAGACCCCTACCCTAGGGTGCCCTAGGTAGCTGCCGCACGCATCATGGTTTTCTCTTTTCTTTATGCTCTTGCGTGCTAGAGTGAAATGATGGTTGCTTCGTCCGTCCAGCTTAATGCGGGCAAGGTGGGGCTTTGTGATTTGACCCCTCATCGCTCATTTTCTACTACTGCAGCGCTACGACCGGGGTGCCTCCAATTCCAACCGCTGCCCGAACTGTAATTTGGTGCATCGCACGTGGAACAAGACGGTGGATGAGCCACATGTCTGCCAAAGGGGTCCTGTTAAGTGTGTCGCCATTTCGTGTGCGGACTGACCTTGCTTGAGTTGCTACGCCAACGCGACAGGAGCAGCCTACCACTTGGTTTTGCTCCTTGGTGAATCTAGACTATATTGATCTAAAAAGATATGTGTTGAACTACCCTCTCCGTCTCGGTTTTTTACTTGTAGGCGTCTTGGTTTATAGGGCCTGCACGTAGTTCTAGGTCATCCATTTGACTAACTAAATATGAGTTACTATTTCACAAAAAGTATATCATTGCATTCTTATTGGTTGATATGTGAAGAAACAAGAAACGCGGTAGAAGTTAATGCACCGCGCCTTGTATTTTGGGATTATTTGGTTTTCGTAAGATGACTTACTAATCTAGACGGAGGGAGTAGTTGTACTTAAAAGTCGAGGGTGGGGCTTTTCCTGCGTGGTAGGCGGGGCAGTTCTGCCTAGTCGGCTCAACAGAGACGCGAGAAGACGAGGGAGTAGGCTACTACAAACGTAGGGATGTGTGATTTGACAGCGAGTTACTGCTGGACAGGTGGGGCCCCGTGATTTGACTTGCCATTGTCATTTTAACTGTGGCGCTACGACCAACATGAGTCTCCCGATTCCTGACCACCTCCACACAGGTGCCTCTCCCAATGCTCCACCATGTAGTAGTAGAGGATGGCTCTTGCAAGAGAGCCCACTTCTCCAGTTTTTCCTTGCCTCTCTTTCCTCCGCATATGCAAAAATGCCATGTAAAGCGCACTATTGTACTTACTTGCTCCTACAGGTGCTTAAGCTTGCCACATAGGCATAAAGTCTGATGTGGCAAGTTAATCAAGAAGAGAGAGTCTAGTTTGGTGACCCAAGGAAGAAACGGTGCTAAGCGCATGTACCTAGGTGAAAAGACAATTTTGCGTCTATAGCTAATTAAATGAAGCAAACTTAGCAACACCATTTCATTGGAAGAGGTCACTCCTTGGCAAATGCAATAAATACTGGTACTCCCTGTGTCCCATTATATAAGAACGTTTTTGACACTACACTAGTGTCAAAAACGTTCTTATATTATGGGATGGAGGGAGTACGAAGAAAGAGATAGAGAGGAGTAAAAAAACACTTATAGCCAACCTTGTTGTAGTATGAGTGACTAAGTGGTGACTATGTATGACATGCCAACATCAGGTAGCCTAACGCACCGTGTTAAATCTCCAAGGGCGCGACCGCATGAGCGACACGACGGTCGTGGTAGGCGCGACCATGATACGGGCTGCTGGCAGCCCTTGGATCTGAGATCAAACGGTCGCATGCTAATTTGCTAAAAAAAATAAGAATAACCCTCCAAGATAGGATATTCACCCATAGGTCTAGAATCACGCCATGCAACCATTCGATCTCAGATCCAAGGGCTCTCGGAAGCCCGTATCATGGGAGAATGGAAAGCCACTACCCTGCCGTTCGCACGCTGGCAGTTCGCTCCTACTCGTCCCCGCATGTCCTTTAATACTACGGCGGTTCGCTCCTAGTCATCCCGTCCATTCACATTAGTACATTACGACAGTTCCACTAATCCTAACCCTCCTCCCAAATCCATAGCGTCCCAAATCTCCCCGATCGGCAGTGAGTACAAGGTTAGAACCATCACCGACGATGAGTTCGACGTCATCTACACCCGTACTTCCACGACGGTGAAAGGATGCCTTTCTCGCTTCAGACGCATGTTCAAAAACTCACATAATGAGTGGGTCGTTGGGCTAGATGTTGAGTACACCACAGTCGTGGGACGAGAGAAGGATCTAAAGGACGAAGAGAGGAAGAAGCCCGCCGTGATCCAGGTTTGCGTACATAACGTTTGCTTGGTCTACCACATATGCCATGCCGACGTTGAGTGCCAGGATTTTAAGAACTTCCTCGAGGACAAAATAGTCAAATTCGTTACTGTAGACTTTAAGAACGACAAAGAAGTCCTGCGTCGAATAGGCCTCATTGTAGGCAACCCCTTCGACCTCCAGAAGAATCGGCTGGTGCCCTCTCGTCATCCTTCAATGCTGACCCTGGCAGGAGCCATGGTTCATCCTTCGTATGGTAAACTGGAGAAACCTCCATACACGTTTCATCGTCATGCATGGCAGCGGAATGTACTAGATATAGACCACATCCAGTATGCTGCAATGGATGGCTACCTTTGTTTCAATATTTAAAAGGGTTCGATGAAGAGCAACAGCCAAGTTGGCGGTTCAAGCAAAGAAGTATCGGCCAAGAGGAAGAGGGACAAGGACGAAGTCGAGGACGTGGACGAGGACTCCGAGTAAGGTGGCAGTGTCGTTGCATTATGGTGGTTCTAAACTTCTAATGCAGTGTCTACCGCATTAGTTGCATAGTTTAATTTCAGGTGTGCTTAGTTTAATTTGAGGGGTGTGTTGTGTTGAGCCCCCAGCAGAAGTATGTTATGTTTCTTCTCGTTACTTTAGCTCTTCAGTATGTACATACTAGTACTAGTATTTCTTTAATAGAATTTAGCACCCCAATTAAGCACGTACTAGCTTTTTTAATAGTACTATATGCATAATTTGGCGACGAGCGCTCTCTATATGTACCACCTTTTTTAAAATTTCAATTTTTGCTCCATGGCGCAATCCATCGATAGTGGAGTACTACCTCCGTCCTGGTTTATTGGTCCTCATTGTAATCCGTGCCAAATTTCGACCATAAATTTAACTAACAAAATGCTCATGCATGTCACAAAAAATTATATATTTGAAAACTATGTTCGAATATGAACCCAGCGTTATAATTTTTGTTAACATGCACTAACATTTTGTCAGTTAAATCTTTGGTCAAAATTTAGCACAAACTACATAGGGGACTAATAAACCAGGCCGGAGATAGTACTACTGTACAAAAGTATACATTTTTTAAAAGGCTAGCGTATTGTTCATCACACACACACACACACACACACATATATATATATATATATAGCCAGTTAAATTCTCGACCTAGAACGACGTGCATGCCATGTAGTAAACTGCTCCAAAGGAAGTATAGTAAAAATGAGGTGATTTTACCGAGCGATCGGCGGGGGAGCATGGCCTGTCATGCGGTCCCACGTGTCATGATGTACCAAGGCGATGCGCGTGTCCCTCTTGAGGCAGAAGCAATACTAGTACATGGTTTGAGATGATGTCGAACCGAAGTGTGAAATAATGGCTGCTTCGTTCGTCTGGGAAGGTGCGGCATTGTGATTTGACGTCTCATTGCTCATTACTACTACTAGGCCAGTACGAGTGGGGTCCGCCCCCCTGCTGTTCTGCACTCTTATTTGGTGCTTGACACGTCGACCCGGTTGCTATATGTCCCACATGTCGGTGACAGGAAGTACATAATTCATGAAAGGGAGCGTCGACGGAGGAGTATACTACAGAATTCATGAAAGGGAGCGACTTAGTTTTGGAAAAATCTGTTTTTATGGAGTACGTACCCACTAGGGTTTATAGGGCTCATCTAAAAAACATTCGTTTTTCCATTTGATAAGTCTCAATTCTACTATACTAGTAGTAGTACCATTACATGTTGGATTTCGAGGTGCGTTCGATCAACCGACGCAAGCAGTGTCAAGAGGAAACTAACCAATGCATGTACAAGTTCATGGAAATTTAGTGGTCATTCATGCATTCGTTCTAATTAATGCCTCGGTAAACATAACTTCTTGAGAAAAATGAGCGTATTGTGCAAACTACGAAGTTAATTCGACCACTCATCGTCTACCTTGGTTGGAGAGATTTTGAAATTGAGTCATAAACTGGAAAGGCTCAATTACTATTTGTGGCCTTGTATAGATGCAAAATGTATTTTTTTATAGTGGCCTTGTATAAGTAAATGAAGGGAGTACTAACAAAAGTACGTATGTAACTAGTAGGGACGAGGAGTAAACGGAGGGAGTAGTAAAATTTTCTCCTTGTTCTGCGAGCCACTGCGCGCGTGGGCGAGGGAGCGGGCGTAAAGGCGTACAGTAGTACTAGTAAGCTTCACCTCATCCTGCGAGCCACCGCGCCCGTGGGCCGGGGAGACGGCGTACTAAGCAAGTTTCTCCTTGTTCTGCGAGTTGACGGGACACATCAAAAGTACTCCAGTGTATAGAGCCTTGCCTCTAAGGTAGGCCCCACATGGTTTGCCTCTTTTTTTAATTTAACATAACGCGGCAAGTCGCAATTTGTTTGTTCACCCATGGTAGACGATCCTCCCTCCACCAAGTGGACAACCAGTACACGTGCCAAATTACCACGTGGGCTGCCTTTTTTGTACAGAAATGAGCTCCACCGTGTACCCACGCGGGTGTGGTTGGGAAAGAGACGGGAGTACGTGCGCCGTGCGTGCACCTCTTCTCTTCGTGCATGTCCCCCACCTTCGTGGGTGTGTGTGAGAGAGATACAAACCTAGACATAATGCACCGTCCATCCCCATGCCTCCGCCCAGTCCGACCACCAGTCACCATGTAACGCCCCGGATCCGATGCGCCAGATGTCTGCCAGTTATTCGCCGTCATTGCCATGTCATTTGCTTGCGTGTTGCATTTTATCATGTCATCATGTGCATTTCATTTTGCATACGTGTCCGTCTCATGCATCCGAGCCTTTTCCCCGTCGTCCGTTTTGCAATCCGACGCTCCTATGCCCTCCGGCGTCCCCCTCTTCTCTCTCTTCGTGTGCGGATATTAAACTTTCTCGGAATCACCCGAGCCTTGCCAAGCGGCCTTGGTATAGCACCGGTAGACCGCCTGTTAAGTTTCGTGCCATTTGGAGGTCGTTTGGTACTCCAACGATTAACCGGGTAACCGTAAAGCCCCTCTCTCTTTGCAGCCCAACACCCCTTCGAAAGTGGCCAAAACCCATCTAACTCTCCTCCATGCTCTCGGTCGTTCGATCACGATCGTGTGGGCGAAAACTGCTCCCCATTTGGACTCTCCTAGCTCCCTCTACCTATAAAACTAGCCCCTCCCCCGAAATTCGCGGATCATTTCACAGATGAAACCCTAAAAAACCTCCCTCTCGCCCGCCGGACATGTCCACCCCGCCACCGGACGCGTCCACCGCCGCCAGCCACCTCACCCCGGCCAATAGCGTGCCGCCACCTCAGCTCCGCCGCCGCCTTCAACCAATCCCCCGCCGCCACGTCATCACCTGCGGCTCCCTCTCTCTCTCCTCCCACCCGCGCGGCCCGCGGACCCGGATCGGGCC